>NC_053027.1:566114782-566232208 GCF_003073215.2 Triticum urartu
ATTTATTTGGCATTTACCTTTAGTAGCAAATCATTTTAGTTGTAGAAGAAACTTGGCACATAAATACCCGGTGTTATCCTAAGGCTGCGCAAAAAGTTTCAGAGCATTCGGAAAAGTTAGACTAATTGTTCAAAATAAAAATGGCTTATTTTAAAGCTGCTGGACCATTTATTAAATTCTAGGAATTTATCTATCAGTCAAATGATGTTGGTTTGTACATGATAACTCCATACAGAATATCTGCAACCCAACCAACATTTTTGTTTTGTTTTTGAAGAAAAATAATTTGACATGCAATTTGAATATGAGTTTGAATTTTGATTTGGAACAAAGTGATCATTAGAAAAAATAATTGTGATGACTCGGCACCATCAACAGGAGTGTACTGTAGCATGACACCCGGGGTGTTACAAATCTCCTCCACTACAAGCAATCTCGTCCCGAGATTTAAGGGATGGAGTTGGGGGGAAAGTTCTGGTTATGAAATTCTAATGGTTATTTTCAGTCTTGGTTGCTCTTCTCGAAGAGGTCAATCCATTTCATTGATGTCTTCATTTCTCTGCTTCAGGTCATCATGATGAAGCTGTCATACTTTCTTCGGGATTCCATTATACTCACGAAAAGGATAAGGGGTAGCTTCGGAAGAACGGACCTCTACAAGGGTGCTTATCTAGGAGATAACTCAGGGGAGGTGGTGGAACGTAACTCTCAAATTTAACTTATGAAAAACATTGAGAGCAAAATAAGAAGGTATAATGAGAAGTTTCAAACGGATAGGCAATCGTTCGATGCCTAATCAGAATGTCAAAGGGGTCCAAGGAAAAAAGAAGAAGAATGTTGCAACTGATACCCGAATGAAACATGGTAAGGGAATTAGCTCGTGAATTACATATGAAGGCAAGTGCAAAGGATATTTCAGAATCAAGGTTGTACAGGAGAGCCAGGTTTCGATCCCGTGAAACTGTGGGTTATGGGCCCACCATGTGGGTTAAAAGTAGAAAGAGTGGTGACATCTTGCACAGTCATGATAGAAAGGCATGTCTAGGGATAGCCTGTCAGTTCTGCCGGCAACAAAGTTGGTACCAAGGGCGAGGGGCGAAGAGAACCATTTTCCTGCTCGTTCAAACGAGGCGGACCAATAGGCAAAGTTCTCGTCCATCAGTGGTTACCAGAATGTCATCAACAATAGTAACAGGGTTATAGTTCATAGGGTTGTACACCGAGGTGTTTACATAAGCAGGGAAATATTACTGCTTATATCATATAGATTAGCAGAAAGGTTAAACAAAACAATGGGAATGAAAATGTGTTTATACCCGAGTATCAGGAGTATATTTTTCAGAAGGAAAGGCAGAGCATGATATACATGATAGGGCTCCAAGTCTAAAACCAATTAGACAATGGGGCAAGGAATTTAGGAGGTTTACCCATACAACGGTGTTTGGATAAGTGATCAAGAAGATTTAGCATTGCGTTTCCAAGTATCTTAATGATATTCGGAGTACCACAACCATGCTTTGGGATAGCATTGTCATGGTCATCAGGTAAAGATTGGACCTTGGGAACACAAAGGATCCATCGGGAATTTCTAGAACATCTCATGCAATTTTATCAGGGAAAAGATGAGAAGGTGACCGATGGGTTCAGTAGTAATCCATTGACATGTCACAAAGGATGTATTTCCAAAATTATATGAACAAGTTGGTGTTGGGGCGAAGGTATAAATGTTGTCGATGATAACACGAATCATCGAGGGGCAAGGATGATATTTCTCATCATAAATTTAATTAATATCCTGGAAGAGCTCAGAATGTTGGTGACGATCACGACACATTTGTTGAGAAATTTCATGAAGATGTAATTGATCGACGATGACATCAAGTCAAAGGAATGATGAAGCGAAAGGTTATTGGAACCACGGGTGCGACACAAGCTCGAAATCAAGCTTGTTGTTTGAGGTGAAATGATAAGATGAGGAAGATCGACGTAAGCTTAGCTCGTCGTTGGAAGTTGTGCTCCGGGAAGAAGGACCGTGTAGCACAGTTAAAATTAGCTCGACAATGATATAGCCGATCAGGCTAGGAATGATGTGATGGAGTATCATTCCAATGAGAATTCACAAGAGGTAGTGCAATGACACAATATCCTTGAGATAACAGGGGGCAATACTCAAGGTAGATCAAAATAGAGGTTGGACAGATGAAATGATCTGCGGAAGACAAGTATTTTAACTTGACAGGGAAATGGGATCAAGGAGAAAATATGGTCGGAACCACGACTGCAAAGATTCAATTTACAGATGCAAGATGAGCTTATACCAAGGGAACATTTGATTATAAGAGAAGCTTCCATGATAAGATCTACATCGTGTCTATGGGCAAGAACACAAAGGTTCAAGGTCGACTCCCACTTCTTCAATGCATAACCTTTCATTCACTTCTCATTTTTGAAGAATTTGTAGTGCGAAAGATTTATCTCGTGAAGCACCAGAAGAGTATGACTCACATCTCTTTCGAGTTCACACGGATTAGGGAAGGCATAGGTTCAACCCGTAGCGGTATCTTAGGAACATATACCACTAATTTCAGGATTAAAATATACCAGCTCGAAAGCAGAGCATGGTTGACAAAAGCAGATGATAGAATTTACCAAAGGCATTATATGTTAGGGCAAAACTCACAAGTTTAATGAATATGAAGGACATTGTCGGATAATAATCCAACCAAGGATATGGCGGTCCATAAAAGATCTGATATGAGTATCGATACTCACCTAGAAGAAGAAAGAATGCAAAGGCATTGGGTTAGATATAACTGGATAACTTCAATGCTTGAGTACAAAGGAGTTATGATTTCAAGTCAAAGGATCTGAAGCAGAGGCTCTGATCAAAAGATGAAGGTGCACCCGATCAAGTCTTGATTGGGCAAGAACCAGCTCATAACCGGAGCGATGTCAAAGCCGGAAAGAAAATTTCCAAGGATTAATTGATGATTGCGAGTATTCGCTCGCACGTTGAATCCATAGGAACAGAATGACAGCCACAAAGAATTTTAAAGAATATTGCTAGACATATGGAATTAACCCTAATGCAAGCAGGCAAGGAGAATCAAGAGCAATAGGCTGCAGAGGATTTTTGGAAGATCACATAGTATTTCCAAGTATTTTGGAAAGCATGTGAACAACTGGGGATGAACGGGTTCAGTGAATTATCCGTAGTGCAAAAAGAAGCCGCAAGGCAGAAGGCACAAAGGATTCTCGAAACAATGGAGAGTACATCTTGTAATAATAGGAGCAACTGGGTATGAAGGTACAAGCGGCAAGGATGTTATTCACAGGGATTATCTGTGGTCAGGAACTGCAAGGCAGTGGGCACAGGGTCTCGAGAAACATCGAGGAGTATCTGCAGAATCTTCTAGCGAAGCAAGCGATCGTCGGTAATGTCGGGGCTCTCTAGGAGGAAGTGGGTACGAGAACCTAATGTCAGAGTTAGTAAAATGTTTAACCCGAATAGAAGAGAGATCAGAATCCCAGAGTATAGACGAGGAATAAAAGATCCTAATACCACCCGATGGTGACGTGGGCCCGTAAGCCACACAGTCAAGTTAGTAAAACAGTTTTGGACGACTAGACTCAACGTCGGCCAACGAGTTGGAAAGGGGGCTACCTACAAGCAGTCGGCTCTGATACCAACTTGTGACGCCCGCGATTCAATCATACACTAATCATACACGCAAATGTGTACGATCAAGATCAAGGACTCACGAGAAGATATCACAACACAACTGTAGACACAAATTAAAATAATACAAGCTTTATATTACAAGCCAGGGGCCTCGAGGGCTCGAATACATAAGCTCGAAAACACAAGAATCAGCGAAAGCAACAATATCTGAGTATAGACATAAGTTAGACAAAATTTGCCTTAAGAAGGCTAGCACAAAGGCATCTACGATTGAAAAGGCAAGGCCTCCTGCCTGGGAGCCTCCTAACTACTACTGGTCGTCGGTGGTCTCCACGTAGTAGTAGGCATCGACGGTGGCATCTGGCTCCTGGGCTCCGACATCTGGTTGCATCGACCGGAAAGAAGATGAAAGGGGAAAAGGAGGAGCAAAGCAACCATGAGTACTCATCCAAAGTACTCGCAAGCAAGGATCTACACTACATATGCATCGGTATCAAGGAAATGGGCTGTATATGTGGACTGAACTGCAGAATGCCAGAAGAGAAGGGGGAAACCTAGCCTATCGAATACTAGCATCTTGAAGCAGCTCCAAGCATCTTGCAGCATCAGAAGAGCTAAGAGTAGCATAAAGTAAAGTAGTAGTAGTGTTATCAACCTCGTCTAGAGATTCTTTCTCGACTCCCTGCGAGAAAGCAATCCCAGAGCCATACTATCCATTTCTCATCACAATCCATTTCTCATCACAAGTATCTAGTTCTAGTTGTATCGATCAGGATACAAACTCCAAGTTTCCGTTACCGTAGGACAGGCTATCGATAGATGTTTTCGTCCCTGTAGGGGTGCACCAACTTACCCACCACGCTCGATTAACTCCGGCCGAACACACTTTCCTGGGTCATGCCCGGCCTTGGCCAAACAATACGCTGCAACCCGACCTAGGCTTAATAGAGAGGTCAACATGCCGGACTAAACCTATGCCCCCAGGGGTCATGGGCCATCTCCCCGGGAACACCTGCACGTTGCGAACGCGGTCGGTGAGCAGACCTAGCTACCTCCTTCAACAAGGCAGGTGCTTATGTAGTCCAACCCGGCGCGCGTCGCTCAGTCGCTGACGTCTATTAAGCTTCGGCTGATGTATACGACGCAGAATGCCCATACTATGCCCACGTGATGGTTAGTGCTATCAGGCCAGAGGCCCCTTGGATCAAATATCCAAATCATAGTGGATTAGGAACGCGCGGTAACAAGCAAAGACTCACGAAAGATGTGACCTCGTCGCACCGTCTCGAGGACTTGCGGCAAGGGATAGGAATGCCCGGCCACGCCTCGTAATTATCTCGCGGGCACCCTCCAGGTCAACCCGACTCCTCATCACTCGCAAAAATGCTCGCACGGGTACCCCTCAGGGCCGACCCGTCTTTAGTAACAGGGTTCAGTGTAAAGTCATAGTAACCATAGTAACCGGGTGTCCAAACATCAAGGGGAAAACCCGAGGAATCACCCCCGGTGAATTCCACTCCATGTAATCATCAAGGTGAACGTAAAAGGAACCACCCCTGAGGTTCACACTTGAGGGGTTGCACGACAGAGTCGTATCGGAAGTGGTTAAGGCGGAATCACCCCCGATGACCACGACCGAATAGATACACTACAGGGTTAACATCAGAAGTGCTTTAGATGTCTCACCCTCGGCACTCTGTAGTAACCCAGTAGTGTCGAGCAACTAAGGGGAAAGTGATGTGCGGTGCCGGGGCCTGGTCTTCGATCCCGTTAATCAGGTCTTCAATGATGAAGCAGGGGCAACAAGGACAAGGTGGGGGTCACTGATGGGTCACTAACCAACCTATACTATGCAGTTTAGGATAAGCAGGTAGGTAACAATGAGCAGGTTACAAAAGCAGGTTATGCATCAGTATAGGAGCAAACAATAACAGAAGCAAAATCTAATGCAATCATGAGAGAAAGGAATGGGCGATATCGGGATGATCAAAGGGGGGCTTGCCTGGTTGCTCTGGCAAGAAGGAGGGGTCGTCGTCGATGTAGTCGATCATGGGGGTATCGGTGGCGGTCTCGAGGTCTACCGGAAACAAGTAACGGAGGGGGAACACAAATAAATAATAGAGCAATCAAAACAGCACAAAGCATAACATGGCAATACGCGGTGTTAGGTGTGCCTTAACACTTTACTAGGCGATACTGGCGAAGGGGGAAACATCCGGGAAAGTATCCCTGGCAAGGCAGTAGCGGCAGCAGCAAGTAAGTAGCAGCGGGGCTACCGGGGCGCGCGACTGGGTAGGTGGCGGCGGGCGCGGGGCTAGGCGAGTGAGGCGGCCAGAGCGCGAGGCGCACGCGTGCGGCGCAGGGCAGCGCAGGTGTGGGCGTGCGGCGCGCATGCCAGGGCAGCAGAGGGGCACGGTCATGGTCGCGGCGAGCCCGAGCGGGCAGGGCAAGGGCGCGGCGGCTGCAGGCGTGGTCAGCGACGCGGGTGCGCGGGGCAGTGGTAGTAGCGAGAGCAGCACGAGCAACACGCACACACGTACGTACGCGTACACGCGAACTAGGATGAACTCGAGGACGGTAAACGATGACCAAATCGAGGCATAGGAAGGGGGAATCCGGAGGAGAAGCTCACCACAGAGCCGAGGACGTGGTCGGGGAGGCTGGGGACGGACTGGAGTGGTGGCAAACGGCGACAAACGACGGCAATGTACACGCCGAAGATGTGCTTGATGGCGAGCACATGGGAGGCTCCGCTCGATTTGATGCCCGGGTTGGACGAAGTCGGCGGTGGCGCTCCTCCTAGATCTGTTCGTAGGGCTGTGGGACGACGCCGATGGCGAGGAGGACGACAGCGCGGCTACGGTGGAGCTCAGTCGTGTGCGGGGAGAGAGCAGCGGCGCGAGGGAGGGGGAAGGAGAGGCTAGGGTTTGTCCGAGGGGGCTGCGGGGGAGGTTTTGTAGGCAGCCAGGTGGGCATGGATGGCCGCCACGCACGGCCATCGCCGGCGGATGGATGCCATGATTACCCTCTACTCCTGTAGCGAGAAGGGAGATGAGGTGAGGTGGGTTGGTCTGTCCACTATGGACTAGAGCCCAGTCTTCCTAGCTCTTTCTTTTTCTTTCCTTTTTTTATATTTTATTTATTTATTTGGCATTTACTTTTAGTAGCAAATCATTTTAGTTGTAGAAGAAACTTGGCACATAAATACCCGGTGTTATCCTAAGGCTGCGCAAAAAGTTTCAGAGCATTCGGAAAAGATAGACTAATTGTTCAAAATAAAAATGGCTTATTTTAAAGCTGCTGGACCATTTATTAAATTCTAGGAATTTATCTATTAGTCAAATGATGTTGGTTTGTACATGATAACTCCATACAGAATATCTGCAACCCAACCAACATTTTTGTTTTATTTTTGAATATGAGTTTGAATTTTGATTTGGAACAAAGTGATCATTAGCAAAAGTAATTGTGATGACTTGGCACCATCAACAGGAGTGTACTGTAGCATGACACCCGGGGTGTTACATACACATAATATTGATGCCAAAATATGCAAAGTTTAATAATGATAGTGCAACCTATTTGTGGCACTGCCGTTTAGGTCATATTGGTGTAAAGAGCAAGAAGAAACTCCATGCTGATGGGCTTTTGGAATCACTTGATTATGAATCACTTGATGCTTGCGAACCATGCCTCATGGGCAAGATGACTAAGACTCCGTTCTCCGGAACAATGGAGCGAGCCACTGACTTATTGGAAATAATACATATCGATGTATGCGGTCCGATAAGTGTTGACGCTCACGGAGGGGATCGCTATTTTCTAACCTTCACAGATGATTTGAGCAGATATGGGTATATCTTCTTGATGAAACATAAGTCTGAAACATTTGAAAAGTTCAAATAATTTCAGAGTGAAGTGGAAAATCATCGTAACAAGAAAATAAAGTTTCTACGATCTAATCGTGGAGGAGAATATTTGAGTTACGAGTTTGGTCTTCATTTGAAACAATGTGGAATAGTTTCGCAACTCACGCCACCTGGAACACCACAGCGTAATGGTGTGTCCGAACATCGTAACCGCACTTTATTAGGTATGGTGCGATCTATGATGTCTCTTACTGATTTGCCGCTGTCGTTTTGGGGTTATGCTTTAGAGACGACTGCATTCACGTTAAATAGGGCACCATCTAAATCCATTGAGACGGCAACTTATGAATTGTGGTTTGGCAAGAAACCCAAGTTGTCGTTTCTGAAAGTTTGGGGCTGCGATGCTTATGTGAAAAAGCTTCAACCTGATAAGCTCGAACCCAAATTGGAGAAATGTATCTTCATAGGATACCCAAAGGAAACTGTTGGGTACACCTTCTATCACAGATCCTAAGGCAAGATATTCGTTGCCAAGAATGGATCCTTTCTAGAGAAGGAGTTTCTCTCGAAAGAAGTGAGTGAGAGGAAAGTAGAACTTGATGAGGTAAATTGTACCTTCTCCCAAAATTGCAAAGTAGTTCATCATAAAAATCAGTTCCAGTGATGCCTACACCAATTAGTGAGGAAGTTAATGATGATGATCATGTAACTTCAGATCAAGTTACTGCTGAACCTCGTAGGTCAACCAGAGTAAGATCCGCACCAGAGTGGTACAGTAATCCTGTTCTGGAAGGTCATGTTACCTGACCATGACGAACCTACGAACTATGAGGAAGCGGCGATGAGCCCAGATTCCGCTAAATGGCTTGAGGCCATGAAATCTGAGATGGGATCCATGTATGAGAACAAAGTGTGGACTTTGATTGACTTGCCCGATGATCGGCAAGCCATCGAGAATAAATGGATCTTCATGAAGAAGACTGACGCTGACGGTAATGTTGCTGTCTACAAAGCTCGACTTGTTGCAAAAGGTTTTCGACAAGTTCAAGGAGTTGACTACGATGAGACCTTCTCACCCGTAGCGATGCTTAAGTCCATCCAAATCATGTTAGCAATTGCTGCATTTTATGATTATGAAATTTGGTAAATGGATGTAAAGACTGCATTCCTGAATGGATTTCTGGAAGAAGAGTTGTATATGATGCAACCCGAAGGTTTTATCGATCCAAAGGATGCTAACAAAGTGTGCAAGCTCCAGCGATCCATTTATGGACTGGTGCAAGCATCTCAGAGTTGGCATTAACGTTTTGATAGTGTGATCAAAGCATATGGTTTTATACAGAGTTTTTGAGAAGCATGTATTTACAAGAAAGTGAGTGGGAGCTCTGTAGCATTTCTAATATTATATGTGGATGACATATTGTTGATTGGAAATCATATAGAATTTCTGGATAGCATAAAAGGATACTTGAACAAGAGTTTTCAATGAAAGACCTCGGTGAAGCTGCTTATATATGGGGCATCAAGATCTATAGAGATAGATCGAGACGCTTAATTGGACTTTCACAAAGCACATACCTTGATAAAGTTTTGAAGAAGTTCAAAATGGATCAAGCAAAGAAAGGGTTCTTTCCTGTGTTACAAGGTGTGAAGTTGAGTCAGACTCAATGTCCGACCACTGCAGAAGATAGAGAGAAAATGAAAGTTGTTCCCTATGCTTCAGTCATAGGCTCTATCATCTATGCAATGCTATGTACCAGACCTAATGTGTGCCTTGCTATTAGTTTAGCAGGGAGGTACCAAAGTAATCCAGGAGTGGATCACTGGACAGCGGTCAAGAACATCCTGAAATACCTGAAAAGGACTAAGGATATGTTTCTCGTTTATGGAGGTGACAAAAAGCTCGCCGTAAATGGTTACGTCGATGCAAGCTTTGACACTGATCCGGATGACTCTAAGTCACAAACCTGATACGTATTTATATTGAACGGTGGAGCTGTCAGTTGGTGCAGTTCTAAGCAAAGCGTCGTGGCGAGATCTACGTGTGAAGCGGAGTACATAGCTGCTTTGGAAGCAGCAAATGAAGGAGTCTGGATGAAGGAGTTCATATCTGATCTAGGTGTCATACCTAGTGCATCGGGTCCAATGAAAATCCTTTGTGACAATACTGGTGCAATTGCCTTGGCAAAGGAATCCAGATTTCACAAGAGAACCAAGCACATCAAGAGATGCTTCAATTCCATCCGCGATCAAGTCAAGGAGGGAGACATAGAGATTTGCAAGATACATACAATCTGAATGTTGCAGACCCGTTGACTAAGCCTCTCTCACGAGCAAAACATGATCAGCACCAAGACTCCATGGGTGTTAGAATCATTCACTATTCAAAATATCTTCCGATTCAGCGATTAATCTTCCGATTTATCGCTACTCGTGGGATGACCAATAAGATTATGCCTTATCTTCACCGTTTATCTTTTGGACCGATTTATCGCTCTGACAAGCGATTTATCAGGAATCTGCCGATAAATCGGACCTATTCATAGCACTATGTTTGCAAAAACTATGTTTATTTGTGTTTTGTGGACCTTGTTACGCAATATGTATGGTTGTCCTATTTTTTGTCATTATATGAGGATTCAAAGGCTAGGAATCGAGGTAACACTTCTGTCAAATATTATTTCGATATTGGATATAGCATATTTTGGTGTTGGGGACCGGGGATTTGCAAAAAAATGTCCGATTAATAGTCAACCAATAAAATCAATTAATTGGCCGATTGCCGATTAATCTCTAATCCCCAGCTGACTGAGATGCTAAAGATAAGCGATATCCTCAACATTGGAATCATTACTGTGTAATCTAGATTATTGACTCTAGTGCAAGTGGGAGACTGAAGGAAATATGCCCTAGAGGCAATAATAAAGTTGTTATTTATATTTCCTTATATCATGATAAATGTTTATTATTCATGCTAGAATTGTATTAACCGGAAACTTAGTACATGTGTGAATACATAGACAAACAGAGTGTTAGTAGTATGCATCTACTTGACTAGCTCGTTGAATCAAAGATGGTTAAGTTTCCTAGCTATAGACATGAGTTGTCATTTGATTAACGGGATCACATCATTAGAGAATGATGTGATTGACTTGACCCATTCCGTTAGCTTAGCACTTGATCATTTAGTATGTTGCTATTGCTTTCTTCATGACTTATACATGTTCCTATGACTATGAGATTATGCAACTCCCGAATACCGGAGGAACACTTAGTGTGCTACCAAACGTCACAACGTAACTGGGTGATTATAAAGGTGCTCTATAGGTGTCTCCGATGGTACTTGTTGAGTTGGCATAGATCGAGATTAGGATTTGTCACTCTGATTGTTGGGAGAGGTATCTTTGGGCCCTCTAGGTAATGCACATCACTATAAGCCTTGCAAGCAATGTGACTAATGAGTTAGTTGCGGGATGATGCATTACGGAACGAGTAAAGAGACTTGCCGGTAAACGAGATTGAACTAGGTATTGAGATACCGACGATCGAATCTCGGGCAAGTAACATACCGATGACAAAGGGAACAACGTATGTTGTTATGCGGTTTGACCAATAAAGATCTTCGTAGAATATGTAGGAACCAATATGAGCATCGAGGTTCCGCTATTGGTTATTGACCGGAGATGAGTCTCGGTCATGTCTACATAGTTCTCGAACCCGTAGGGTCCGCACGCTTAACGTTCGATGACGATCGGTATTATGAGTTTATGTGTTTTGATGTACCGAAGGTAGTTCAGAGTCACGGATATGATGACGGACATGATGAGGAGTCTCGAAATGGTTGAGACATAAAGATCGATATATTGGATGACTATGTTTGGACATCGGAAAGGTTTTGAGAGAGTTCGGGCATATACCGGAGTACCGGGGGGTTACCGGAACCCCCCGGGGAGTATATGGGCCCTAATGGGCTTTAGTGGAGAGAGAGGGGCAGCCAGGGCAGGCCGCTCGCCCCCTCCCCCTCTGGTCTGAATTGGACTAGGAAGGGAGCGGCGCCCCTTTCCTTCGTCCCTCTCTCCCCCTTCCTTCTCTCCTAGTCCAACTAGGGAAGGGGGGAATCCTACTGCCGGTGGGAGTAGGACTCCTCTAGGGCGCGCCATAGAGGGTCGGCCCTCCCCCTCCTCCACTCCTTTATATACGGGGGAGGAGGGCACCCCATAGACACACAAGTTGATCATTGATCTCTTAGCCGTGTGCGGTGCCCCCCTCCACCATGTCATATCGTTGTAGTGCTTAGGCGAAGTCCTGCGCCGGTAGCTTCATCATCACCGTCATCACGCCATCGTGCTGATGAAGCTCTCCCTCGACACTCAGCTAGATCGAGAGTTCGTGGGACGTCACCGAGCCGAACGTGTGCAGATTGCGGAGGTGCCGTACTTTCAGTACTAGGATCGGTCGGATCGTGAAGACGTACGACTACATCAACCACATTGTCATAACGCTTCTGCTTATGGTCTACAAGGGTACGTGGACTACACTCTCCCCGCTCGTTGCTATGCATCTCTGAGGTAGATCTTGCGTGATTGTAGGAATTTTTTTGAAATACTGTGTTCCCCAACAGTGGCATCCGAGCTAGGTTTATGCGTAGATGTTATATGCACGAGTAGAACACAAGTGAGTTGTGGGCGATAATAGTCATACTGCTTACCTGCATGTCATACTTTGATTCGGCGGTATTGTTGGATGAAGCGGACCGGACCGACATTACGCGTACGCTTACGCGAGACTGGTTCTACCGACGTGCTTCGCACACAGGTGGCTGGCGGGTGTCAGTTTCTCCAACTTTAGTTGAATCGAGTGTGGCTACGCCCGGTCCTTGTTGAAGGTTAAAACAGCACATACTTGATGAAAAATCATTGTGGTTTTGATGCGTAGGTAAGAACAGTTCTTGCTCAGCCCGTAGCAGCCACGTAAAACTTGCAACAACAAAGTAGAGGACGTCTAACTTGTTTTTGCAGGGCATGTTGTGATGTGATATGGTCAAGACATGATTTCTCCCGTGACCTCAAGAACAAAAGTAACTACTCACAAATAATAAACATGCTCATGATCAGAGGAGTATTAAATAGCATCATGGATCTGGACATATAATCTTCCACCAAATAAACCATATAGTAATCAACTACAAGACGTAATCAACACTACTAGTCACCCACAAGTACCAATCTATAGTTCCGGTAACAAGATTGAACATAAGAGATGAACTAGAGTTTGAGAGGAGTTGGTGTTGTTGAAGATGTTGATGGATATGCCCTCCCCAAGATGGGAGAGTTGTTGGTGATGATGGTGACGATGATTTCCCCCTCCGGGAGGGAAGTTCCCCCGGCAGAATCGCTCCACCGGAGGGCAAAAGTGCTCCTGCCCAAGTTCTGCCTCGAGACAGCGGCGCTCCGTCCCGAAAGCCTTCTCCTTATTTTTTTTTCTAGGTAAAAATAACTTCTATACCAGAAGATGGGCACCGGAGGTGGGCCGAGGAGGGCACAACCCACCAGGGCGCGCCTGGGCTCCCTGGCGCGCCCAGGTGGGTTGTGCCCACCTGGTGGGCCCCATCTGGTAGTTATTTGCTTCAGTATTTCTTATATATTCCATGAAAAATCCCCGTGAAGTTTCAGTTTATTTGGAGTTGTGCAGAATAGGTAGCCTGACGTAGCTTTTTCAGGTCCAGATTTCCTACTGCCAGAATTCTCCCTCTTTGTGTGTACCTTGCAAATTATGAGAGAAAATGCATTAGAATTACTCCAAAAAGCATTATTATGGGTAAAAACATTATAAATAATAGTAAGAAAACATGATGCAAAATGGACGTATCATCCACGACCCCCACCAGGGCCCGTTCCAGCCCGCATTTCCCACGAAGCACGGAGGTCCTTGAAGTACAGAGCTGATGGTGGATGAACTCCATCACCGTGTTCCTTAAAGACATGGCCAAGATGCCCACATACTGCGCACCAGTCCGATAGTTTTTCATGGCGGACCCTATAAATCTGACGAGCGCCATCTCTCACTATTGTGACAGCATTCTTCAGGGGTTTCAGAACATTGATCCTAACCCACACACGGTAAAAATTACCTGCAAAATCTTGGGATAGCTTTTCTGAGAAGAGAACTTCGCCCACCCTACTAGCGAGAGCATCAACAAGGTGTGCATACTTGTCAGGAACATCATGTATCTGAATCCATATGTCAAGTGTGTCCGGCGAGACCAAGGAAGGCTGTGTTATGCCATCATACGGTGCAAGGATGACCGCATTCCCCCGGAAGTTCCAAGGGCTGTCCAGCATGACACGTTCCCAGTCTCCTAGACAGAAAAACTGCATTGTATAGAGATTGTCCACCAAAGGGCGGAACTTGCAGTCCGAGGCCAGATCCCAAGCAGCACGCATATTCTTGTAGAACCAATATTGACTGTATGTTTTGTGATATGCACCCGCGCCACAACGGTCCATCTGGTCGAATCTGGTGGCGCCTCTTTCTCGTCGTAGATCACGTCGCCCACGTCCTCTTCGCGGAGCCCAAGCTCCGCCATGATCCTCTCCATCTCAGCAGCGGGGGCAACTCCGGACGTATTTGCCGACGCTAAACTATTCTCTACCATACTCGAAACCCTAACCCGATTTTAGAGCCAACCGAGTATTGGAAAGAACCCTAATCCCTTCACCTACCTTTGGAGATCAACCAAGGCCGGGCAGTGATACAAGATCACCCCTTGGTCAGCCCGAGTCGTTCCCGAGGTGAGATTGGGGGAGGGGAGGAAAGGTCTCGACGGCGGCGAGGGAATCGCCTCTGGGAGGAGAAAAACCCTAACGTGAGGCTTTTTTCTAATCTTTTTTTGAGACAAATCTTTTTTTTCTAATCAATTTAGTGAGTCTATGTGACTCGAAATTGGAAAAAAAAATAGTGGGCCGCATTTCAGTGTTCTTCATAGCCTTACTCTGTTGTGTTGAAATGGGCCTATGGGCTGAATTGTGTACCTTAGCTGGAGCCCAATCTTAATAGGTCCACCAGAGAGGAGAGAGATACACATACATCGTCTGCCCTAACGCTGTCCCCTCCCCACCCACCTTCCGGCGGCGGCCACCGATCTCCTCCCCGGACTTGTCCCCTAAACCAGTTCCGCTCCAGATGCGACCTTCCAGATGATGAAGGAAGATCAAATTCATTCTGCAGTCGGATTCGAAGAAGGAAGGGAAAGGTGCCAATTTCGTTCTGTCTTCGTATTCCAAGAGGAAAGAGCTCAATTTCGGTTTGTAGTAGAAAAAGGAGCTGTTTTTGTATGTCTGCGTCGCGTGAGATAATAGTAAATCGGTCGGTTTACGGATTCCACACCGGCTAGAAGAGGTTCGGAAACCTCCCGTCTCCGTCTCTTCTTTTGGGATTGGGATCCGAGGAGACTATATAATAAGATCAGGCTGGGCGCCGGCGATTGTCGCACACGGAGGGGTCATCCGTTCAAGATTCGTTTTTGTTTGTGTTCTGTTTATCCTCGCAAGTTGGTCTCTTTTGTCATCGCATCAACATGAAGTTTAACAGGGGTCGCCGCCACCGACGGAACGTAAGTCGTTGCTTATGTTCTGTTATTGTTAATTACTCTATGTTTCATTCATTTTATGAAAGCCAATTTATCGATCTATCACCGATGACTAATCTTCCACCTCGCAAAATGCAGTCGAAGGCAGAAGTTGATAGTGGAGACATGCTAAGCAAGCTGCCTGGCGATATACAAGCTTGTAATGGGGACAGGCTAAGTGAGCTGCCCGCCGATGTGCTGCTCAACATTCTCGAGAGGGTGGGCACACTTGATGCTGTAAGAACCTGCATCCTTTCGAAGAGAATGCATAGGCTGCCAACTATGCTCTCGCAGATCGTCATTGATCTCAGCCCTCGTGATTTGTTTCAAAAAAGTGATGTCGTGGCTGATGTGACCAACAAGATTCTTAGTAGGAGGCCTCCACAAATCACCATTCGCAAGCTGAAGCTCAAATTTGTCTTGAGTCCTCCTTGCTGTCATTCCATAGGCAAATCCGTTGGCCTGGCCATGGCAACACATAAATTTGATGCAGCTGAGTTTGAGATCTTGACACCGAAGGATTCCCATATTTGCACTGATGACCATCGTGTGCTCTTTGCTGACCAGTTCAATAATTTTGTTCGTGATTATCCAGATGCATTTGCTGGTCTCACGCGTCTGCATCTACGGAACATGAGCTTTGGTGAATCAGACATACCCAACATTCTTCGCTATTGCAAGGTGCTGGAGTCACTGTCTTTCTTCATGTGTGGCGCGGGGATCAGTTCGGTGCTGCATGTGGAACATACTCGTCTCACCGAACTTGTTATCTCCTATTGTGAATTCAAAAGAGTGGAGCTCAGCTGTCTACCAAAGCTCCAACGGGTGACCTTTGGTAATTGGACCTGTGGTTGCTCAAAAAAAAGTAATTGGCCCTGTGATAAAAGTCCGCTGATTCTTGGTTTTGTCCCGCAACTTTCGAAGCTAAGCCTTCCTCAAGCTTGTCTTTCACGGAAGACCCTCAACCTAAGCCAGTTGCTTGCTAATGTCCCCACTGTAAGCGATTTGTATCTGGAGTTTCGAAGCGAAAAGGTACTCACTCCAATCATCTCTACCACATTATCATTGTATGATGCTTATATGCAATGGTAGTAACTTATGCATCATTCGAGGATTTAATTTATGCACAACTTCTTGTTTTGTCTGTACCAGGTTTGGATTCGACCAGAATGCCCAAAAGTGCTTGCTCCGGTGCTCACCCAACTACGGTCTGTGAGTCTGGACAATCTTCCCGAAGAATGTGACATCTCTTGGACAATGTTCCTTCTTGAAGCTGCACCATCCGTAGAGGACCTGTGCATCACAGTATGGGATCATAAGTGCCGGAAGGAGTCACAAAAGAGTCGCTCCAGGAAAATGGATGTGCATTGGGAGCCATCTGATCCTGATTTTAAGCACAAGAATCTGGCTAGGCTAACTATCTACGGTTTCCAGTCCGATGACAATTTCATCGGATACGTTAGACGAGTCATTCAAGCTGCGGCGAACATCAGGGAGGTATCCCTGCACGACAGGAAGGTATGCCGATTGTGTTCTGAAAAGTTTCCTCATCTTGGTGTTCGTCCTTCGAGTTATCCACGGACCAGCGAGGAAGTGGATTTGTTGATGAAGAATATGACAGCGGCGGCAACGACTTCTCCTGATATTCACTTCTGCTCATAAGGTGGAGTTCAGCATGTCGTATGTGGTTGGAAGGATTCCCCTATCTCGAAGACCCCATTAGTAGCTACTACATTGCATATTTTGCAGAATGTATCTTGGCTACCAATTTGTTGGAATGACTCATTTAGCTATTTTCGACAAATGAATCGGATAAAATAAGCACGTCTATGCTGTGGTTGTGCAGTAACGTGCTTATGTGAATACAGTCAATATTCAGTTCGAATGGTGCTCTGTTATTTTTCCTATCTTGTATTTTTATGAGAGCCACGTCAGTCGGCACTCGCTGTTTTTCGTGGACGCGCAAACACAAACTCGCTGCTCAGTTCCGGCGCGACGAGGCTAAATTTCATGTTTTGACCCTTTTCTGAAACCTATTCGAGATCTGACCCTGGGATGAAAAAATTTCGAGATCGGACCCTTTTGCTACCGCCAGAGTCCATGGTGGTAGGGTTTAACAGCCTACCGCCAGAGACTTTGGCAGTAGGAAATATCACTACCGCCAAAGTCTGTGGCGGTAGCCTGCATAACCCTACCGCCAAGGTGCTTGGCGGTAGGCACAAGCACGCCTGTGTTCAATACTTAGGAGGTTTTTGGCGGTAGGGCATGCAACCCTACTGCCAGGGTCCTTTGCGGTTATACCCTACCGTCATGGTCCCTGGCGGTAGCAAAAGGGTCAGATCTTGAAATTTTTTCAAATTAGGGTCAGATCTCGAATAGGTTTGGGAAAAGGGTCAAAACATGAAATTTAGCCGCGCGACGATGCACCCCTGAGCGCGTGCTGACTGGTGTGGGGAGCGGGTATTCTTGGCGCTATGCTTTTGTTGTTTGCGTAAAGAAAAATACTGGATCTGGATGCCTCTCCTGCCGCCGCCTTCCTCAAGCTCGAGGTTGCGACTGCCGGTTGAGCTCCACCACCTACATTGCTCTGCGCTGCCTCCCACGGCCCCAGCGCCGTCTTCCATGACTATGGCACTGTGGCCCCGTCGTCACCTCCCCTCGCCCCCTCCTCTTTGTTTCGGCTCATTTGCCGTCACCACAAGCCTCGCGCCGCGACCATCCCTGAAGTACTGTGTTTGTATTTTTTTTGAAGGGATTAAGTTTTAGGTGACCCGGTAGATGAACAAAAGTTCAAACCACCCCCCCCCCCAACCCGGACCCCCCAAAATAATCCTTGTATTGCTGCATTGTCCAACACCCCTCAAATCCAGCGTGTATATGGGGATGATATGAGGGTGTCCGGGAATGTCCCGTCCACCACGTCCGATCCTACCCATCAAGGACAACTTTTTCTCTTTCTTTACTCCCCCCCCCCCCCCCCCCCCCCCCCCCCCCCCCCCCCCCCCCCGCCGATCCTCTGCAATCATATGCATGTGAGCGGACAATTTAGGAGGTCACGACTGAGTACATAGACAAATGAGGGCTTGAAGCGGACACGCTCGAACAACGTCTGAATGTGTCCATGTATAAGGAGTCAAATTAGCCTAGTCCGGTTGGAGATGCTCTAAGGGCCCTTTGGAACGCATGATTCTAGAAACGTTCAAATTGAATAAATGTGAAAAGCCATGTCATGTTTCTACAATAATAAGGATTGGATGTTGCACCCGCAAAACGTAGATTTATAGGACACCTTCATTTATTCAAAGAACAGTTGCATTATTAGAATATTAGAAATTTTCCTATGTAGATTGTTCATTGTTTGATTTGTACGACTGTATCCTATATGAATTTTTCAAAGTATTTCCTTTCACGATATTCATACCAAATTTCCATCCGCTTGAATCTCTAGTATCATCTGCTGCTTTTTCAACGATATAATTAGGCAAAATTCGGGCGAACAAAATTCTATAGGATTTGAATGAACATGGCATTGTACTCTTGTATTTCCTTCTCTATACTGGCATTTTGAAATCTTGTGAATTAGAAACGCTCAACGTGTTTCTTTGATCCAAGAGAGAAGAAAAAGACAAAGACTTTGGGTGCATCTACTTATAGCAAGTATCTTGGTCTGCCCACCCATGAAGGACGCATGAAAGATAATCAGTTCCAACCAATCATGGAAAGATTCACTAAGAGATGTGCATATTGGTCTGAGAGGTACATGTCATATGCGACCAAAGAAGTTTATGTGAAATCCGTGATTCAAGCCATCCACTTGTATATCATGGGAGTTTTTAAGATAATAAGGGGGACACTTCATTGGATGGCATGGGATTAAATGGTCAAACCTAAGAGAGGAGGAGGCATCGGTTTCCGAGATATGAAGTTGTTCAACCAGGCCCTCCTAGCCAAACAGGGATGGCAATTGATTCAGAGACCGGATAGTCTTTGTGCAAGGGTGCTGAAATCGAAATACTATCCAAAATGGGGAGCTCCTCGACACATTTTTTTGCGGATGTTGAAGGAAATATGCCCTAGAGGCAATAATAAAGTTGTTATTTATATTTCCTTATATCATGATAAATGTTTATTATTCATGCTAGAATTGTATTAACCGTAAACTTAGTACATGTGTGAATATATAGACAAACTTAGTGTCACTAGTATGCCTCTACTTGACTAGCTCGTTGAATCAAAGATGATTAAGTTTCCTAGCCATAGACATGAGTTGTCATTCGATTAACAGGATCACATCATTAGAGAATGATGTGATTGACTTGACCCATTCCGTTAGCTTAGCACTTGATCGTTTAGTATGTTGCTATTGCTTTCTTCATGACTTATACATGTTCCTATGACTATGATATTATGCAACTCCCGAATACCGGAGGAACACTTTGTGTGCTACCAAACGTCACAACGTAACTGGGTGATTATAAAGGAGCTCTACAGGTGTCTCCGATGGTACTTGTTGAGTTGGCATAGATCGAGATTAGGATTTGTCACTCCGATTGTCGGAGAGGTATCCCTGGGCCCTCTCGGTAATGCACATCACTATAAGCCTTGCAAGCAATGTGACTAATGAGTTAGTTGCGGGATGATGCATTACGGGACGAGTAAAGAGACTTGCCGGTAACGAGATAATGAGTTAGTTGCGGGATGATGCATTACGGAACGAGTAAAGAGACTTGCCGGTAACGAGATTAAAATAGGTATTGAGATACTGACGATCGAATCTCGGGCAAGTAACATACCAATGACAAAGGGAACAACGTATGTTGTTATGCAGTTTGACCGATAAAGATCTTCGTAGAATATGTAGGAGCCAATATGAGCATCCAGGTTCCGCTATTGGTTATTGACCGGAGACGTGTCTCGGTCATGTCTACATAGTTCTCGAACCCGTAGGGTCCGCACGCTTAGCGTTCTGTGACTATCGGCATTATGAGTTTATGTGTTTTGATGTACCGAAGGTAGTTCGGAGTCCCGGATGAGTTCGGGGACATGACGGGGAGTATCGAAATGGTCGATACATAAAGATCGATATATTGGACGACTATATTCGGACATCGGAAAGGTTCTAAGTGATTCGGGTATTTTTCGGAGTACCGGGGAGTTACGGGAATACGGGGGAAGAAGTATTGGGCCTCATGGGCCAAGTGGTGGAAGATAGGAGGCAGGACAAGGCAGGGCGCGCGGCCCCCCTAGCCCAAACCGAATTGGACTAGGGGGTCGGGCCCCCCTTTCCTCCCTCTCCTTCCTTCTCCCTCCCTTCCTCTTGGTGGACTCCTACTAGGACTAGGAGTCCTAGTAGGACTCCACACGTGGGCGCGCCTCTAGGGCCGGCCGGCCTCCCCTCTTCTCCTCCTTTATATACTAAGGCAAGGGACACCCAATAGACACAAGTTGATCAATTGATCTCTTAGCCGTGTGCGGTGCCCCCCTCCACCATAATCCACCTCGGTCATATCGTCGTAGTGCTTAGGCGAAGCCCTGCGCTGGTAGCTTCATCATCATCGTCATCACGCCGTCGTGCTGACGAAGCTCTCCCTCGACACTCTGCTGGATCGTGAGTTCGTGGGACGTCACCGAGCTGAACGTGTGCAGATCGCGGAGGTGTCGTACGTTCGGTACTAGGATTGGTCGATCGTGAAGACGTACGACTACATCAACCGTGTTGTTATAACTCTTCCGCTTACGGTCTATGAGGGTACGTGGACAACACTCTCCCCTCTCGTTGCTACGCATCACCATGATCTTGCGTGTGCGTAGGAAATTTTTTGAAATTACTACATTCTCCAACAGATGTGTCACCTATTTGGCGTGGCATTGAGTTTGGGCTTGAACTCTTAAAGAAAAGACTTATCTGGAGAGTGGGTAATGGAAGGAGCATCAAGATCCGAAGAGATCAATGGGTTCCCAGAAAGCGGGGCTTAAAGATGACAAACTTTATTAGGAGAACTAGATTGAGATGGGCTAACCAGCTGATGTTACCCGGGGAGAGGGAGTGGAGTGTACCACTAATTCATCAACTGTTTTACCCTTTCAACGCGGAAACCATTTGTAATATAAAAATCCCCTTGGTGGAGATTGAGGACTGCATTACAAGGCATTACGAAAAATCTGGAAACTTCTCTGTCAAGAGCGCTTATAGATTGGCAGCTCAACCAATGAAGCGGACAATCGAAGTATTTGGGATCTCATTCGGAAAGCAAAAGTTGCCCCAAAAATCAGGGTCTTTGATGGAGAACTGCTACCGGTACTTTGGGAACTAAGAAGAACAAGTGAAAGCGCACTTTGGAGATTGATAGCACCTGCATCATATGTGGCAATGGAGTGAAGGATGAATTCCATGCTTTGATTAATTGCACTAAAAGTAAAGCCTTGAGGCATGATATGAGGAGAGCTTATAGATGCCGGTCAGCTTGGATGGTTTTCCATACTTACTGAGATCAAATCAGTTCTCACAACTTTTGAAAATGTTCTGATTCAGCGTACGACAAGAGAACGAACCAATTGGCCCATGAGCTCGCCGGGCGTGCTAGCTCAGAAGAGGATACAACGCTGATTGGTGATGTCCCGGAGGGGATCAGGGAGTTAATGTACCCTGGATTTTCTCCTGCTCCTTGAGTAATGTTATTACTCATTCTCAAAAGAAAGAAAAAAAGACAAAGACAAAATACAAAAGATGCATTAAAACTTTCAAATAAAAGTTTCCACGAGGTTGGACTTCTTTTGGTTTTCTGATACAAAACTCGTATAATTTTTTTCATCTTATGAAATTCCTTCGATGTAATTAATCATATGATCCAAAGGGCACAAATAGGAGTTTTCCTTAGGTTTGCAATACTCCATTTTTTCTCCAAAATTCCTTTGATCCAAGATGTCCTAGTTAATCTTAAGATTTTTAGCAAATCGTGATTATAATTTATTTATTTCAGAAAATAAATATGAGAAACTATCCCAGTGTCACAAACCGCTGAATGCTTATAGAATATCTTGCTTAGGCCATGGATGTGCAGATACTACCAATTGTTCATGGTGCGTTCCATATTTAGTACTTCATTTCCGTCAGGTACAGAGCTCGAGGCTGCCACATCATCTCTATATAGCCAAGATCATCGTTGCATCTTGCTCCAGTATGTTTCCCCGAGGGGTAATCGGTATGTGTGTTCATTTCCGTGGTATCCACAGGTTATTCCATACATTAAGGGCTAGTTTGGTTGCAAGGTAAACAAAACCAAGGTAGCAAACCACGGTCAGGGGATTTTCTAGGGTGGATGAAATCCCCTTCCATCATAGGGATATTTCCACAATCTGTGTTACTCCCTCCGTTCCTAAATATATGACTTTTTGATAGTTCTTTGGTAGTTCAAATTGAACTATCAAAACGTTATATATTTAGGAATAGAGGGAATATGTCATTTGATCACTAGGTGGAGATCGATCGCGAGAAAAGCGAAGGCATGGGTTTTCTCCCTGACCTCTCGAGCCGTAGATTGCTCTCCTGGGAAAGGTTGTGTATCGGGCCTGAAAGTCTTCAGCTTTCAAAGTGACATGATGCCCTGGACTTTGTAATAAGATAGTTGATGCTCTTGCACAGTTTGCTGCAAAGATGGTGGTTGAATCTCAAGTCATGGCCAGGCGATGCTCCTACCTTAGCGCATTCTTTGGTTGCCGATGATTTTATGCGGTGCTTTGGTTAATGGAATGATCCAATTTCCAGCTCAAAAAAGTGTTCAACACAACACCGCATAGCTTCAGGCTCATAGGTGCAACCATAATCATATCTGCAACCTTTAAAGCAATTTTGAAGCACTTCGTAATTTTTATTTGAGACCACAAAGGCTATGCTATGCATAAACATCCTCAAAAAAAAAGGCTATGCATAAACTAAGATTCGGCATATCTCAAACTATATTTTGTGGATACACACGTCACTGTTTATGGCCTTTCTTCAATTTCATTCATAAAGACAATGCAATTTCATAGACAACAATTTGCTTTCAGTACCACATAATCAAACTTGAATATTATCCAAATGAGAAATTAAAACGCGATTTTATTTCACCACCTTCCACCATTTGAAAGCAAACAGTCAGGAATGGCTACTTCTACTTGTGATGAATCAGCAGGCAACTACTCCGTACTACTCCCTCCGTCCCAAAAATAAGTGTCTCAAGTTTAGTACAATTTTGTATCTGTTTGACAACTCTTTGCTCTGAAGTCGGCCTTACAAGTTCAGTGCTACAGAGTGGCTGAAGCAAAAATCTAATCAACAGAAATATGTTCTTTCACAGTCCAGACCCCTGTGAGCACATCTAATTAACAGGTGAACATCAGAACTTCGAAGCAATGACCATAGATCAAACAGAACATTGCAACCAAATTGAATGCACAAGGGCCACAGCGGAATGCAACAAATAAAGCAAATCTTCACCAGAGTCAACCGGCATAAACCACGAGTATACCACCAGAGTCTACCCAGCACAGAGTAAGTACACGCTACCAGAGTGAACAAGCAGAGATAACGAGTACACACCACCAGTACACACTACATAACAGTATCACCAACTGTTCAATAAACAGCCGACTGGCTAAGGCAAGAGTTGACACATTGGAGGTCTACTGGGAAGGACTTCATCTAGAGGATCTGCAAAAGAAACAAGATATGTCAAAAACAGGCAAGACCTCCAAACAATTATCTGAAGAGGTGGCAAAAATAGTACAGATTTATAAAAGAACAAAGCTTACATAGCAAAACTTCACAGGTGGCCATTCGTCTACTTGTCGGACTCACCATCTTCAGCCTCACTGTATGTCTTCTCTGTATGACAAGAATTACATTAGATATAGCAGAAAGATTAAGAAACTGAATGTTGCATAAGACCCAAAAAAAACTATACCTTCGAGCAAGTCCTGGAACAAATCAGCGACTTCCTCTGCACCAACTCCAGCCTCCTCTTCCACAGCATCATCAAAAAATGCAAAAGCATTCTGACCAAAAGCCAAGACAAATAGGTCCTCGCCTATAGCATCCTCATCCTCATCAGAAGGCACACCAAAGGCGGCGGCGGCAGCTGCGGCGGCGGCGGCGGCGCGAATGAGCTTACCTGTAATATTGGTTGTCGGATAACAGCTCAGCAAATTAACAGGTAGAAAAGTTCACTCAACAGAAAATGACTACGCAACAAAGTAGAATGCGTTAACTTCCACGATACATTACAAACCACAGACTACGGGAATATGTTATCTAATAAAATTATCAATAGAGGAATAGAAAGCATTTTATTGTAACTCTGCACAGCACAGAAGATTAAGCCAACAACGTATAATACCACATTCCACACTACATTGCACAGGCAGACTGACCACCATTCCAATGTAAAGAAACTTATCACAATGGTCATTAAGTAGACTGCATTATTACATTTTAATGCTAAGCAGCACAGGAAAACTGGACTGATGCGTTCGAACCACTAGTCAGATGTAAATGAAAAAAATTCACTTAACAAGAAAGGATATCAGTATTGTCCAAAACATATGAAAAAGAGTTTGACCCCAAAAAAAGAGACTAAACAACAAAGTAGAACGCGATAAAACTATCAAAGTAAGCATTGCAAAATACTTCCTCCGTTCCTAAATACTTGTCTTTCTAGTCATTTCAACAAGTGACTACATACGGAGCAAAATGAGTGAATCTACACTCTAAAATATGTCTACATACATCCGTATGTAATAGTCATTTGAAATGCCTAGAAAGACAAGTATTTAGGAACGGAGGGAGTAGTAAGCATTTTACTTTTAATTTGCACAACACAGAAGATTAAGCTAACGAAGTCGAACGCTTCATAGATTCCCCAATACAACGCACAAGCAGACTATGAACACGATTCCAATGTAAACAGCCTATGACAATGGGCATTCAATAGAATGAACTATATTTGAATGCACAACACAGGAGAACTTCGAGGGAATGCATTTGAAAACTAATCAGATGTATATCATTACATCTCACAGCCTCTAATCTTGGAAGACAAACCTCTAGTTTGGGGCGTGTTAAAGTTTTCAAGGGCATAAACATAAGACAGTCAATCAAGCTTAATGACTCAAAATTGTAAGGACACTCACGGCATTGGCGGTTTTTACGGAACTTCTGGTTGACCTTTTTCCTTAGCGTGAACTTGACGACGAGGTACGGGGGCGGGCGATCATAGAGTGAGTCTGGATTGGAAATGAAAATTCAGATACCGCAGTCAGCAATCAACAGATAATGTGATAAAATCATCAAAGTGATGATCAAATACTTAATTGAGACGCAGATTTACATGGTAATAACTGAATTTAGAATTAAGAAACTCGAATATTGAAATGCTAGAGTTAATAGGATAGATGGATAAATTAAAAGAAACACAGGTCATGTTCTAGTATCCAACAGTAGCTAACTCTCTAAAAATAATAAGTAAACAGTTCAGAAGCAAGTGTAGGTCAAATTCACTCAACGTACCATGTGTAGAAGCTAAATTCTAGAAATGAGTGATCAGGCAAGGCATGCACACGCCAAAAGTTTCAATTAAGCATCAAACTGTACTAATAGAGCAAATAAACCATAAGTGTGTATATATATACTGACTAAATTGTAAGTGGAGAATTACGAAGATGAGGCCGAATGCCTCAATTATCAACCCATTAACAGCTAACATAACCAACCCGAGCACTAGATGAAATGCTGCAGTAGTCAGTTGGGGAATTATGTCAAGGTAACATACTAACTGAAATGCTAGAACTTGACAGATGATGTGGCATACTAAATTGTACGATCAGGAATCAAACCCTACCGAGCAAAGGGCCCAAATAACATGAGAGGGTCAAAAGAAGTTAATCCCGCAGTCAGCAATCAGCAGATAATGTGATAAATCATCCAAGAGATGATCAAATACTTGATTTAGAAGCAGATTTTCATGGTAGAGTTAAAAGAACAGATGAATCATTTAAAAGAAACATCATAGGTCATGTTCTAGTATCCAACAGTAGTTAGCTTGTAAGTGAATAGTACAGAAGCAAGTATAGGTCAAAAATTTCAAAGTTAACTCTATAAATGAGCAAACAGACAAGACATGGACCACTTAAGCATACTAATTCAAATGCTAGAACTTGACAGATGATGTAGCATACTAAATGGAACGAACAGAAATCAAGCCCCTACCAAGCAAAGGGACCAGATTACATGAGAGGGTCAAAACCCCAACGACCAGTATTGTGTTGGGGGATTTCAAATTTTGACTCTACAAATGAGCGATCAGGCAAGAAATGGACCGCTTAAGCATACTAATTCAAACGCTAGAATTCGACAGATGGTGTAGCCTGCTAAACTGAACCAACAGGAATCAAACCCCTACCAAGCAATGGTACCAAAATACATAAGAGGGTCATCAAAACCCTAGGACCAGTATTGTGTTGGGGGATTCCTCGAGATAGCTGCTGAGGTGAAATCTATTCAAATTTTAACTCTAGAAATGAGTGATATGGCAAGACATGGACCACTTAAGCATACTAATTTTAACTCTAGACATCGACAGATGATTTAGCATGCCAAATGGAACCATCGGGAATCAAACACTAACAAGCAAGGGCCCGGATTACATGAGAGGGTCATCAAAACCCTAGGACCAGAATTGCGTTGGGGAATAGATGATGAGGCCGAAACGAGACGACGAAACTTACCGGGGAGGTCGGGGTACTCCATCGAGGCCCCGCACCTGGTGCGCAGGGTGTCCTGAAGAGGACGCATGTCGTCAACACCTGTACAGATCGAGCAACGAGAAGACGTCAGTCGACGGGAATCCGAGAGCAGCAAGGGGAGACGGCGATAAGCCGATAAGATTTACTCGGTGGGATCGCAAAAACCAGGGCTCCCCGATGGACAACACAAAACCGACCCCAAAATCCCCCCGCGTTTGACGGATTTCAAGGGCAGATCCAATCGAAAAACCTCGACGAAACCCATGCGGAAATCGACGAACGGGAAGAGCGAATCGGTTGCCGACGCTCCTACCTAGCGAGCGAGCGAGCGGGCGAGGGAGGGAGATGGCCGTACGGCGGGCTCGAGAGGATGCACTAGCCCTAGATCTGATGCGGAGGAGGCGGCGGAGGCGGGGGGAAGAGAGGGGACGATGAAGGCGACGATGGGATTATATTACCGCCTTCGCTGTGACTGTCGTTTCACCCAGCGAGCGACATTTCGCTCCCATGTCCCATTTTCTCACTTTCCTTTTTTTTCTGGGTTCTTTTTTCTTGTTTTCCTTTTCTGGTTTTGGGTTCCTTTTTTATTTATTTTATTTTCATTTCATTTTTTGTTTCATGTCCCATTTTTGTTTCATGTTTCATTTTTTGGGTTCTTCTTTTGAGGAAGATAACTTCCAAAAATATGTATGAACGTATATTCGAAGATGTATGCATAGTTTTGTTCTTGCGGCATGGGACAAGTTGCGGATCATGGCTTGTTCTTGCGGCGGCAATGGCCGTTCAGTGGTGCGGGTTCTTTTGAGAATGATAACTTCTAAAAATTGTATGAATATATTTTGAAAGATGTATGACTAATTTTATATTTCAACTCATACACAACTATTTCCAAATTTATGGACATATTTTAAAATAATGCATACCTATTGTGATTATATAAGACATAAGATGTCATTTTAGTGCAAATGAAAAATGGTTACCCTTAATGCTATGATTTTTTAATCTATTTTATTTATTTAATGGTTACTCTAGTTTCTAAATAATACAACTGAAACTATGATGAACATAAACAGATATATATGAAATAAAAGTGTTGATGAGCCGCCCCAAGCCCATATCCCATCTGCATTGCTTAAGGTGGAGCGAACATCCCCATGGATGAGTGGGCAATACTTCCTTATTTGCCACACTAAACGAATAGAAGAGCTCCCACAACTCGACTATTAAGGATTGTTTGCTCTTTGAATCGAATGGACTCTTAACATAAGAGGTCAAATGGATCAAAATCATGTGAAATTCCTTCGAACCAATGAGGCCCTAACTTTTCTTCCTTCACAATCCATGTGGCCTCCTTGATTCGAGTGATTATAAAATCACAACATTGGACAAGAAGCGCGTCATGGCTTGTTCTTGCAGTGACAATGGTTGTTCGGTAGTGCGGGTACTTTTAAGAAAGATAACTATAAAAAAATGTATGAACGTGTACTTGGAAATGTACGAGTAATTTTATATTTTAACCCATACGAAAACTATTTCCAAATTTATGGAAAATTTGAAGTACATGAATACTTATTGTGATGACATAAGGTAAAATTTTAGTTCAAATGGAAAGCATTTTACATTTAATGATATGAACTTTTTTCTAATTACTCTATTTTTATTTAATTGTTAATCTAATTTCTAAATAATGCAACTGAAACTATAATAAATATAAACATATATTTATGAAATAAAAGTGTTGATGAGTCACACCATGCCCATCTCCCATCTACAGTTGCTTAAGGCAGAGCGAACATCCCCGCAGGTGTGTAGGCAATACCACCTCTGTCTGCGTTTATTAGTCTCCATCGTATTTTGGGTCAAAATTTGACTACATATTTGACTAGCAAAATGTTAATGCATGCCATAAAAAATTATACTGTTGAATTCGTATTTAAATGTAGTTTTCAATGATATTTTTTGTGACATATAACTTATATTTTATATTAGTTAAAATTGTGATCAAAATATGATGCAAAATACCCCCCCCCCCCCCCCCGGGGGGGGGGGGGGGGGGTGGTGGCTAGTAAACCAGGATCGAGACAATACTTCCTTATTCTGCCGCATTAAACCTAAAAAAGAGCTTGTATAACTAGACTATTGAGGGTTGGCTCTTTTGAACGAAATGGACTCTAAAATAAAAGGTCGTATGGATCAAAATCATTTAAAATTACTTCGAACCAGTGAGGCCCTAACCTTTCTTTCTTTCTTTACAATTCTTGTGGCCTCCTTGATTCGGGTGGTTATAAAATCATAGCGCAGGACAAGTAGCAGGTCCTGTCCTGTTCTTGCCACGATAGTGCTCGCTTGGTGACGCAGGGTCCTTGAGTAAAAAAAAATTATGTTTGGGGTGCTTTGCATTTCTCATGAACCTATATAACATATATGGGTTCCTTTTCACAAAGAAATCAGTTGTGTGTGTGTGTGTGTGTGTGTGTTTTATTACAAAGGAGGAAACTATGGTTCTTTCAAAAAGCTTGGGTGGATGCTAAATTTTATATAAATTGCATAACTAAATAATAAATCTTGCTAAATACATATATGATTCAATTCATTGGATTAAAAGGTCAACGTTTGGAGTTTGACTTCTCCAAAATGACCAAGAAATTCCATAAAACATTTATTTCATTGTATAGGAAAAGATGTCCAAATTCTTTGGTTTTACGCGACCATGACTGTCTTCGAGACCTTTGAAAAAAAACGTATTGAACGGAAAATAAATCTTACACAGGTAATTAGACTATGATATGAGGTGCGCGGAAAAAATTGGTCAGACACAATGTTTTTTTTTTACTGACCTCTATGAATCTCATGTGAATGATGACGAGATCCTTCTGCTCGACCTTGCACCAGGAGATGCAAAAGCAGCCATGCACGCCATTAGCCACACCTGCAAATTGGGCAATCAACTTCGAATCGATGGGATCTTGGTCTGGTAGATGCATAATACTCTGTGTGGTAGAGCTTGCTGCCATGGAGAAACAAGTAAAGCTGAAGAGGGGAGTAAAGCTTAATATGCCCATTTAAAGTAAATCGAGAAGAAAATGGATCAAGATCTGTTGTTCATAGAGCTTGCTGCATGTCAGAAGAGGTGGAAACTAGCATCCCTCGCAGAGGTCCTGATCTGATCTGTTCTTCATGTATCACTAAAATAGAAACTAGTACCCCTCGATTTCCAAAAAAATGTGAGGATTAACTAGTTTCTATGATACGATGCAGAAAGATACGGCAAGAAACGCATATGTTTTGTGGTAGAAATTTGTGCCGGGGAGGAAAAAGATGAGGCAGTGAAGGAGAGTCCTCTTCTTCTAACAATAAATAAAACAGAGAAAGAAGAGACGAGGCGAGGCGAGACGTGGTCCGGTTGGTGTGAGTGAACTCTTCCAAATTTGTTTACTCCTTTCCACGTGCTTAGCCTTTGGCTTTGGGTCCATAGATACACCACATACACACCCTAACTGCTGGTGCATCACTAACAGGTGGGGACAACTTGCATATGGCCATGATGTAAGTGATATTAGAGACGCGCAGTTTCGTAATGGTAATGTCACATACAGAATTTACAAAACCAATCGCTCGCATTGATTTGTAATTGCACACGACAAAGACCTGGCAGCCAGACAATGTAGATGGGACCCATCAACGTAGAACAATCGAGGCACCCGGCATGCCATGTCACTCATCCGGGAGAAACGGTTTCATTGGATGGTTTTTGACGGGGTTGTGTTTTCTTCACACCTATGTGTGCTTTCTTGCTGCAACTTCTGTAGGCTAGTTGTGTTTTTTTACGCAGTATAAACACAAATGCTCACATGCACGCACATAGAATAAACGCTATGAATGTATGCACGCCTTATGAGCACCTTTGAGACACCGCGTTAGCATAACAACTTGAGATTGATAAAGTTGCTATAGACACTTTCATGGTCGACGGAAATATCTCCTCCCAACGAGGCATGTAACCCGTGTTGAAAGTAAAATTTACAATACGAACTGCTCGCATCAATTGTAGTACACAACGAAGACTTAGTGGCCAACTAATGCAGATGGGGCCCATGAACGTATAACAATTGGGGTGTCATGCATGCCATGTCACTGGTCCGAGAGAAATGATTTCATTGGCCAATTTTGTTGGGTTGTGTTTTCTTGGCAGCTAATATGTGCTTTATTTTCTGCAGAACTTTTTTTGATTGTTTAGTGTTCAAAGATCCTTGGATGTCGTCGCCTTGTTTAGTGTTGACGAGGTGGACTAGCGACGACACCGACAGAAGGCAGAGAAAATCCTAGGCTTTTTTTAGGGGAGGAGGCAGCTGACGATGAATCTTAGGGTGAGTAAGTCTAGGGTTTTCGATAGAGGAACAACGTTGACATCCATGCCTGGACAACGGCTTATCGATTTCAACTCATTGACATATCTAAATTGGTAGGTTGCGATATAAGGAAGCGAAGTGGTACTATTTAACAGTAGTACAAACCCTTTTTTGTACACAATAATGAACTAGCGGGTTGCCTGGGCCGCCACTGCAGCGGGTCGGCTGCCACTACATCTCGGCTGGATTCGACGGGCTAAGGCCCAGGTGGGCGATGCATGATAGCACGAGCGGACGGGAAAAAAATTGTTGGCTTTAGGGCCGATGGTGGACCGCAGGTTGTTTGTCCGAAAAGTCATGAGTGTTTTTGCAAAATGTCGCTACAGGACTCCAATATCAGGTTCTTCTATTGGTAGGTAGATATAGATATAGGTTATTCTTTAGGGGAAGGTATAGATATAGATTTTACCGAATTATCAAATCCAGGTAGGTTATATTTAGTGGGCCGCATCTAAGAGCATCTCCACTCGCCCCCCCCCCCCCGCCACCCCCAAGGGCTTTTTTACCGCCAACGTCTAAAAATCGACTCAGTCACGCTCCCAGAAGCCCAAATTTCGCCGGTTAGGGCCGTAATTGGCGCTGGCGGACCCAGGCCAAACCCGTCACGCTGGGGGCGCCGGGGGAGGCGCTTTTGGCGCGAAAGTTCCGCGGGCCCGCCGAGTCAGCGACCAGCCGCGTCTCATCTTCCTCATCGCCTCGTTTCTCGCGAGGGATCAATGCCAAGGCTGTCGCCGGTCAGCCTTCCATTGATTCCCCAGGGGCGCCGTAGTGATGGCCCCGTGACGCGCCGTCCCCTTCCGACACGCGTACACACACGTCTGCCGTCCCCCCGGCGGCTATAAAAAGCCACCCCCTCCTCGCTGGTGGACACACTCTCGTTCGCCCGTAGTCCCTCTCTCCTCGTTGTCGGCCCATCCGGCCATCCCGTCTTTCTCTCCCCTCGACACCAGCCACCTAGTCTACACCGTCCGATGGGTGAGCGTTTTTCCAGCGACGGTGCGGTGGCCAACGGCTTCGGCCGTCGCACCCTGCACAGAGTGGGAGGCGCACCTCCTCCACGAGGCCAACTACACGGCACCGCCGGACATGCGCGCGTCGGGGCAGTGGAGGCTCAGCACTGGAGGCGTCCTAGTCCCCCCGCAGCCCGACGCCGAGCACCCCGCCTACTTCCACGACAAGATTGAGCGCGTCCGGGCCTCCCTGCCGGAGGAGGTGCGCGATCGCCCGGAGTATGCCGCCGACAACCACGCTAGCACTACTAGGGAAAACCCTAGTAGTAGCGCGGGTAATTGCCTAGCAGTAGCGCGGGGGCCTGCGCTACTGCTAGGGCGCTACAGCTAACTTTTAGCAGTAGCGCGGGTGGTATCCGCGCTACTGCTACTTCTAGTAGTAGTAGCGCGGTTGCCACCCGCGCTACTACTACTTAGTTGTAGCGTGTGTCAAGGCCCCGCGCTACTACTAACTACTTGAGAATTAAAAAAATAAATTCCATCCATGGCGGCTGCTTTTGCTGGGCATCGTCCTCTCCATCCATGGCTGCTACTGGTCCTGGAGGGGATGAAGTTATTCGTGGTGTTGGTGCTTCCCCACCCAACTTGTGCCCGCACCTCTCGTCTACTGCTGCTGCAAGAGAAGAGAAAATTATTAGAAAGAGGAATAGAGAGATAGAGAGAAGTAGGAGGAGGAACTCACCGGTGGCCGCCGGAGTTGGAGCCGACGCCCGAAACCCTAGATGAAGCTCGGTGACGTGCTGCTGCTTGTCGTGGGACCCTTGACTCGGCGAGGAGGTGCAAGTGGTTGCGTCCATGGCGGATCTGGTCGCCGCCATGGATGACGCTCTGCTGGTTTTCGTCTCCTTCCACTAGCGGAGAAGAAGGAGCATGTAGGGGGAGGGGAGGGGTCTGCAGTGCCGCCGAGGATGGAGGATGGAGGGGGAGGGGGAGAGGAGGTCGCCGGATTTGTGAGTGCCGCCGAGGTGCGAGGCCGGCAGTGAATGGCGAGTGGGAGGAGAAGGGGAATCAGAAGAGTGTGGGTTTGGATTTGGGCCTCGGCACGCTATGTGTACGTATGCCTTGGTGGGTTGATAGTAGTAGCGCGGGTTTATACCCCTCGCTACTACTATGGCATGTCCCGGGTGGGCACGGTAAAGACCACTTAGTAGTAGCGAGGGTTATAAAACCGCGCTACTACTATCGACTTAGTAATAACGCGGGTTTATACCCCTCGCTACTACTATGGCATGTTCCGGGGGGGGCACGGCAGAGACCACTTAGTAGTAGCGAGGGTTAAAAACCCGCGCTACTACTATCAACTTAGTAGTAGCGAGGGGTAAAAACCCGTGCTACTAGTAAGTAGCAGTAGCGAGGGTTATAAACCCTCGCTACTAGTAAGCGTCTGTCTATAAGCTTTTTCCTAGTAGTGTAGATGGATGGCGTACTTCCGCCCCTGCCACGAGGAGCAGCTCACCTCCACCAACAGCGCGCTGGTGAGGGGGCGCCACAACGCCGACAGGCGCCTCTTGTGGTGGGGCGTCCCCGGGCGGACGCTGCACTTCGTCCTCGAGGGCGGCAACCAACCGCCGATCCAGTACCCCGCAAGGGTGCAACACGGGCAGCGGCGACGTGAAGAAAGAGGCCACCGACGGCGGCGACTACAGCGCCTTTGGCGCGTTCTTCGACATGTAGGAGGGGCGGCGGACGACAGCGTAGTAATTTTTATTATGTTTTTAGTTTTGTATTATGTTTTTAAGTTTTGATGTACAAATGTCAATGAAATCGTCTAATATGTGTTGAATTTTGTGTGTTTGGCCGAATTTTAGCCGAGTTTATTTTTTAAAAAGACGGCGTCTGCGTTAGGCTTGGGGCGGCGGTTGGGAACACACACACCCCGGGCGAAAATATCGCCGGCGCGCCTGCCTAACCATGTGTTCAAATGGGTCTATGGGCTCAAGTGTAGATTAACCACAGGGCAGATACACACATGGCATCCTCTGCCCTAACACTTTCCCCTCCCCACCCACACCATCTCCCGGCGGCGGCTACCGGCCTTGTCCCCTAAACCAGTTCGGCTCCAGATGCTACGTTCTAGACGATGAAGGAAGGTCAAATTCTTTCTGGAATCGGATTGGGAGAAGCAAGAGAAAGGTGCCAATTTCGTTCTGTCTTCGGATTCGAAGAAGAAACGGATCAATTTCGATTTGTATTAGAAAAAGGAGTTGTTTTTATATGTCTGCCTCTCGTGAGATAATAGTAAATCGGTCGGTTTACGGATTCTGTACCGGCTTGAAGAAGATTCGGAAACCTCCTCCGTCTCTGTCTTGGGAGTAGGGAGTGGGATCAGAGTTCTTTTACTAGTAGGATTGGAGGAGTCTATAACAAGTTCAGGCTGGGCGTTGACTATTGTTTCCAGATAATCGTTTCAATACTTACTTTGCTTATTGCATCGCCATGGAGCTTAATAGGGGTCGCTGCGTCCGACGTGATGTAAGTCGTTGCTTATGTTTTGTTATTATTACTCCCTTCGATCCAGCACTAATATCCATTTGAGCGACAAGTAATATGGATTGGAGGGAGTATTATAATTTTTCATTTGATGGAAGTCAATTTATTGATCCATCATTGATGACTAATTTTTCCATCTGGCAAAATGCAGTCGAAAAGAGAAGCTAGTACCGGGGGCTCCCTAAGCGAGCTGCCTGATGAAGTACAAGCTTGTAATGGGGACAGGCTAAGCGAGCTGCCTGCTGACCTGCTGCTCAACATTCTGGAGAGGGTGGGTACGCTTGATGCAGTAAAAACTTGCATACTTTCGAGGAAAATGCAGAAGCTGCCCACTATGCTCTCACAGATCGTCATTGATCTCAGCTCTCACGATCTAGTTCAAATGAATGGTGTTGTGGCTGATGTGACAGACAAGATCCTTCGTACGAGGTCTCCGCAGATCACCATTCACAAGCTGAAGCTCAAATTTTTCCTGAGCCCTTCTCGCTGTCTCTCTATCGGCAAATCTGTTGGCGCAGCCATGGTGACGCAGAAATTGGATGCAGCCGAGTTTGAGATCTTGTCGCCAAGGGATCTCCATCTTTGCACTGATGCCTATCGCGTGCTCTTTGCTAAGCAGTTCAATAATTTTGTTCGTGATTGTCCAGATGCATTTGCTGGTCTCACACGGCTGCATTTACGGAATATGAGATTTGGTAAATCAGACATACCCATCATCCTAAGCTATTGCAAGGTGCTGGAGTCACTATCTTTCTTAATGTGTGACGCGGGGATCCGTTCGGTTCTACATGTAGAACATGCTCGACTCGTCGAGCTTGTTATTTCCTATGGAAAATTCAAAACAGTGGAGCTCAATCGCCTACCAAAGCTCAAACGGATGACCTACAATAATTGGCCCTATGATGAAAATCCATTGGTTCTTGGTGTTCTCCCTCAGCTTTCAAACCTCAGTCTTGGTGATGCATGTATTTCTCAGAAGACCCTCAAGCTAAGCCAGCTGCTAGCTACTGTCCCTTCTGTTAGTGATCTGTCTCTGGAATTTCGAAGTGAAAAGGTACGCGCTCCGATAATCTCTATCCCATTCTCATTGTAGTAAATTATTCATCACTTGAGGATGCAATTTATGCACAGTTTGCACTCATTATTAATTTATTATTTTATCTCCCAGATTTGGATTCAACCAGAATGCCCCAAAGCGCTTGCTCCTGTGCTTGCTAAGTTGCGGTTTATTAATCTGGATAATCTTCCTGAAGAATGTGATATCTCTTGGACAATGTTCCTTCTTGAAGCTGCACCATCTGTAGAGGACCTTTCCATCACAGTATGGGATCATAAGTGCCGACAGGAGTCACAAAATAGTTACTCAATGAAAACAGATGTGAAGTGGGAACCATCTAATCCAAATTTTAAGCACAAGAATCTGGCGACGCTAACTATCTACGGCTTCGAGTCCGATGACAATTTCATGGGATACGTCAGGCGTGTCATGCAAGCTGCGGTGAACATCAAGAAGGTGTCTCTGCATGACAGGAAGGTGTGCACGCTTTGCACTGACAAGTTTCCCCATGCTGACGCTCGTCCTTCAAGCTATCCTCAAACCAGCGTGCAGAAGGATTCATTGAGGAAGAAGATCACAGAGGCATCCTCGGAGGCTTCTCGGGCTGTGATTCAGTTCAGCTCGTAAGGTCAAAGTCTTCATAAATCAATAAGTCATTCATGGCATCGCCATGATCTATCCTCTAGGAAGGAGTTCCCGAACTCCAAAATCCGTTGGTAGTCGTCAGCGCCATTGCTTTTCTGCTGAACCCGAACTTGTGTCGTAGCCTAATTGGCTACATATATATTTGTTGGAACAGCTCATTTATAATCAAAATAAGCACGACTACCCGTGTCCATGTGCCTTGTTGTAAGTGCTCATTCGTGAGAAGGTGGTGCAGCAAGTGCTTTTGTTGAATAAAGTCAATATTCAGTATGAATAATGTTCAATTTGAATAAAGTCAATATTCAGTAATAAGTGTTTATGTTGAATAACGTCAGTATGAATAAAGTCAATATTCAGGAACAAGTGTTTATGTTGAATGACGTCAGTATGAATAAAGTCAATATTCAGGAACAAGTGTTTAGAGCAAGTACAATAGAGCTGAGTCAGCGGGCTATAAGGAATAAATTAGTATATTTTTGCTTAGTTGGAGGAAAGAGAAGAGGATAGAGAAGGTAAGCGGGCTCTTCGTGAAGAGCCGGCTCTAGCACATGCTTCTAGGCACTTTGTGAGAATGAAATATGGGCCACATAATAAAAAAGTAGTACATTTTTTTAATCTAGTACTATTGTACATGTTGGCTATAAAATGGGCTGTAGATGACATGTCACTGGCTTATAGCCGGCAGCTGGCTATATTATTAACCATGTTTATGTTGAATAACGTCAGTATGAATGAAGTCAATAATATTATATACTGAATAAAGTGCAGTAATAAGTGCGATGAGGTACATGCAGTGGTCCGTCCCTGGTGGACTGGTGGCCAGCTCCGGCGCAGTTTGTGCATCCATTGGTTGCTCCGGCGCAGCTCCGGCGTGGTGACGGTGTGGTGCTCGCCGCTCAATTTTGGTCGGAGAAATTTGCAACAATGGATCAGATCATCATCGGAATCGAGTGCTTGTTTTGTTCCTTATTTGGCCGACTATAACTAGCATGAGTGAGTGCGCTCGGTGTCGGGTTCCAGTTGGTTAATTAGGTTTTTCATATCCTCCAATAATTGCTATGGTTTTGTTGTTAGCATCAAAAATAATTTGCCTGATCCGATTCTAGATGAGCACATTAGTGTGGTACTCGTACTTGTTTTGCCAGAAGTAGAATAAGGGCCCCTTCAGAACGCATGATTCTGAAAACGTTACAAAATCCGAACACGTTAGTTCTTCCTCTTTATTACTACCTCCGCCCCAATGATATAAGATGTTACTACAACACATTAAAAAAAACATTGTGCAAAATGCGTTAGTTGCACAAGAAAAACTGGTCTACACTTGTAGCAAGGAAAAAAAATGAGGTAATATCACCGGTGGTGTTTAAACTTGTCACCGATGTTCACTTCAGTTCATGAACTTGAAAAATACACCAAACTAGTTCTAGAACTTGACATGAGCGTGCAAATACGGTGATAATCTCATTAGTAGCCGTATAATGCATTGACATGGCATTGTATTTTAATTAGCATGCACGTGGCGTGGGGCCCTCTTCCAACAGATGGCTTACTTTATATATGTCTCTATGACCAATGGGCCCCACATATCAGAATTAAGGAAAATCAACAATAAAAATTGGGGCCGCCAGGAATTGAACTTGCAACATCATCCATGTTGCAATCAGCACTAACCACAAGACAACTAATTTTTTTGTCCACAAATGATAATGACACGATATATTATAAGGGAACACGCCTGTGTGGTTTAAATGGTATGCTGTCTGTGCGGCCCATGTTGCACATCTTAGCTGTCTTAATGTTTTTACAGTTTATAAAAAGTATGTCAATTATATGATAATAATAAAAAATAAATTTCAAACTTCGTATATATAAATATTATACATAAAAAATTTAACTTATTTAGCAAAATGTTCAAACAATTTTTAAAATTATTGACGTATTATTTTTGAAGAAACATATAAAATAAATTATAATTCATAATTATTATTTTATTTATAAAAATATTTGAATAACTATATGCAAATATTCATAATTCATAAGTTTGTTTTTTACATTTTTTGTATAATTTAAAAATATTCATAATTGTGCAAAACTAAAATTTTAAATTGTTTTTATAAATAATACATCTGACTATATTTCAATTATATAGAAATTAAGAATATATGCCACCAGTGAAAGTTATAACAAGTGAATATTAATATAAATATTTGTATTCGTAATTTTGCATAATTTAATTATAGGCCATGAGGTATGGTTTTTTATATTTACTAAATGTTTTAAATGTAGTCCACATGTAAATAAGTGAATATATTTAAAAAAATGTACGCTTTTTAAATAAATTATTTTATTTTTACATATAATATTTATAACACACGAATATTTTAAACTTACTTTTATTACCGTGATTATAATTTACAAATTAAAAGAAAGAAGCTAACATGTGCAACTGGGCTGCACGGGTCAACGTGTTCTTACACATGATATTAACGGTCGTTATTGTTTTTGGACATGGAAATAGGAATGGCACTATGGGTAAACCAGGTCGTTTTGCTACAGCGACGTCCCAAGTTACGAGTCTTGCTTGCTACAGTTTTTATCGTTCATTTCCCACCGTGCTTACATATGGGGCCCACTACTCATAGAGACCTATATAAGGTCACCCTGTGCGTTCAGTTTATTCGGTTTACAACGTCCGATTTATATGGTTTTTCAGTTTGTACGGTATTAATATTTCGGTAAATATGGTATGAAATTAAAATATGGTTTGGTTTCGATATATACCAAATTATTTCGGTATGGTTTCGGTATATACCATAAAAACCAAAGTTGACGCGAATTTGGAAATGACGTAATAATAATTAGCAAATTTATAACTCAAAACACATACTATTCTACACAAATAGTATATGACTATATGTATTAGTATATATGCATGCATTGATTCATCTGTTGATGGTTATGGACGTGCTTAGCATTTTAAAAATAGAAAAATGACTATGTTACAAGAAAATATTACGTGCTTAGTAGTGCATTTGACTCATCTATATATCTATATACCAATATAAAAAGACCCACAGAGGCAGATCCAATAGATCTTGGCCATCCAATCACATTAATCCAACCGTCCTTATTGTTTTAATGGTGAGCGACTAAACATGTTTAGCGCTAAACAATTCCGTCTCTTCTCTGATCCCTTTCCTTTCCTTTCGCACGATAGGGAAGGAACTGCCGCACACACGAAAGGAAATTAACTGACGCACCGTCGTGGACGCAGGCTCCTGTGCGCCAATCGCCTCTAACTACCGCACCTTCACAATGTTGCCCCATCGCACCAAGCCGCCGCACCCATCGCCTCGACCTGCCGTCGCCGCAACCATCGCATCGACCTGCCGCCGCTGCACCCATCGCCTCGATCCGCGGTCGCCGCATCCGGCCTCGACCCGTCGACCCTTCGCGCTTTCAACGTTGCCGCCCACCCCCACTCATCGCCTCGCGCGTCGGCCGTCGGCGGTGACGCCGCCTCCTACACTGCCAGCCTGAATGTCCAGGACGGCGCCTTCTCCTACACCGGCTGGCCGCCCGTCGGGGACGTTGGGGACGCCGCCTGCAACTCCTTGCCGGGGACATCGCCTAAACCACCATCAGTTCACATCTCTGCGTCATCGTGCGCATTCAGGGGACGCGCAGGCGCCGGGCCGAAGGTCTTTCATCTCTGCCTGCTTTCTTTCACCTTAATTTTCAGTGCACTGCTGCTTCACATTTGATATTTTTCTTCACATCTGATTCACTTTCACTTGATAAAACTGAAGCCAAGCCAGCCAAAGCAAGCTTGTTACCATAGTTTAAAAAACTCTTCGATCAATTATTTGAATGCACACATCAAGCAGAGCACGTTATACTGATTTTCTACACACATCAAACAGTTGGAAAACAAGCATTCGGGTGCTTCAGGGAATGATCCCCAGTTTAGGACCCTGACAAACAAGACTGCAGCCAGAGAGCAATCAAGGATGGTATGCACGAATAAGGCTGGTCTACAACATGTCAAGCATCATTCTTTTCAGCACGCACATCTCTTCAACAAGTATCAACTCTTCAACAAGTGCCAACTGTCAACAAGTATCTCAGGAGTCAGGACCATCCTTCTTCATTTCTGTCTCCACAACGTACACCTTTGAGCAATATTACCAACACACAAAAATCTGGTACATTCCTAAACTCAGGAACTTTACTTCATTGGTTGATGGATGATGTAATCATGATTTTTCTGTTTCATTTCCTCTTTCTTGTCATGTATAGTCAGTACAGCTGCAAGCCCTGGGACTGCTGCTCATCAACCTGCAGAGAGCAATGTTGAATGCAAAAACCAAAGTGGTGGGTGGTATGCCCGTCTGTCCCAAGAGAAGAAAGTGGGTAGTGGATCAACTTAGATTTTTGGATATGTCCTTCAGCTACTTCAGGTTAAGGTATGTGCCCCCCTCCCCTGGTTACTTGCCAGTAAAATTAACTATGTTCGATTTAGTGCAATTCCTTTTGGTGCTACTTCTCTAATGAAGATTCAAGTATATCTTCACGCTGCCGTTGCTGCTGCGTCCATAACGCAAGTGCAGCGGCCGCCGCAACTTTGGTCTGCTAAGAGGACCCAAACACCACGACTCGGCAACGGAAATAGGGGGGTTTATTGGCAACGTTGCTGCGCTAAGGATCCAAACAGCACAACTCGGCGGCAGTGGCAAATAGGAATAGGGGATATAGACACTACATATTTTGATGACTTTTTGGGGCTTTTAACAGGAAACGGTGGTAGGTTAATAAAAATTAGGCTTAATTTGGCAACGGGTAGTACTCTCGGTTAATATTTTAAATTCATATGTATTCTTTACATAGGGGCAAATGTTGCTTATGTCTTACATATCTGTTGTTTGAACTTATCTAGGTTTTCAATAGTAGCCTCACACTATATTTGTAAATTCACACTAAGAATTGTATGTCAAGTAATACCATACGTGCGTTATGTTTGTGATTGGTCAGTTAGACTTCGTTGCATTTGTACATTATTATACCCCCAAGATGATGCATTGTGCATTATTACACCCTGAACATGCCTATAAGCATATGAGTGCTAACTAGAATAAACAAAAAAAAATCTTAAATTACACGTGCGTTGCACGTGCGCATTTACTAGTGTACAAGAAAAATGACAACTTGTATGGTTGTCATCTCAAGAAATATAAATTTATTTTTTACTTCGGTTAACCGTTCGGTTTTCCGGTATATACCATAAAAACCAAGTTCAAATCGGTATGAAAAGTTCATACCATACCGAAACCAGAAACCATAAAAACCATAAAATTGGTTCGGTTCGGTTTATTTTCGATATGGTTTTTTGGTTCGGTTTTTAAATGCACAGAGTGAATATAAAGCAAGCCATCTATTGGAAGTGGGTCCCATGCCACGTGTGTATGCTAATTAAAATACAGTGCCACATCAGCGCATTATACGTAAATGGATGAGATTATCATCATATTTGCATGATCATGCCAAATCTAAAACCAGTTCGGTGTATTTTTCAAGCTTAAGCACTAAAGTGAACATCGATGCCAAGTTTAATCACCACTGATGATATTACCTAAAAAGTTCATATAGACATTCCGTTATAATGCTCATTTAAACACATTCTATTGTCGTACCCAACATATGTGGGAAAGAGCGACAAAATGACATCGTCATCACTATTTCAGAACACCTGTGGAGGTTGAACAGGGGAGAGGAGGGGATCGATGCCAGACCGAAGCCGATGATCAACCCTTGCTCGCTTTGGAGCAAAGCATGGACATATGAGCGACCAAATCATGGTAGGAAAGTCCACAACATCGGCAACAGAAGAGCTCTTCGTTGTGTATCGAAGAGCTGACTAGTGGCAGTGGTCGCCTCTCGCAAGGTCCCAATAGAGAAGATTGGTTCCGTGGGTGGGCCTTGCGGCATTGATCGACAACAGTGATGGTCTAGTGGCGTTAGCGGTTAGAGGTGCCAGCTCGACGCGGCGCATGGCTTTGTTTGCCTTCCACTCGGTGCGTCCCCTTGCCATCATTTTCCTAGCTTCCTTTTTCTTAGTGTTCTGCCAAATGGGTGTCAGATTGTGAAGAGGCTTCTTGTGATAGTGTTCCCTTGGCCGGATGTTGTTTGTCGGAATGTCTACCCGACGTTTGACATCGGCGATCTACCCGAATAGCGTGCATTGGTATGTCTACCTGGCCTTTGGACGGTCCGGCCTTGACGGCTAACGTGTGCGCTGACGTGCTCGCTGGTTGTACTCTCCCCTGGTCATTGAATTGACTGGTCGGTTCTCTTTGCTTCCCTCTACTCATGCGGTTCCAGGTGGTGGTGCCCGACTGCGATGGTTCAAGTCATTTGTTGTGTGGGTTGCAGTTCGCCTTTCTATTGACCTGGCTGTTTGGTTGTCATGCCCGTCCAGAGAAAGACACGGGCAACGATTATCCTTGTGATGGAAGTCATTTGTTGTGTGGGTTGCAGTTCGCCTTTCGATCGACCTGGCTATTTGGTTGTCATGACCGCCAAGAGAAAGATATGGGCAAGGATTATAGTTGTTTGTTGTTCGTAGATACAGAGGGAAATACAAACGTAGTGCTCGCTCCGCTTCGGCCCAAGCCTACAGGAGACGGGGCTCGCTCCGCTCGCTCGTCAGAGAATAGGCTTTATCTTTATACTTGAATTTGGATCAATAACATAACATTAACATGCTTAAACTGCCTAACTTTCATAAACAATTTATCATTAATGATACAGATGATTCTCATCATGGTGTGGGAGCTTTCTTAATGCAGGATAGACACCCTATGCCCTTTCTCTGTAAAGCATTGGGAAGTAAAAAATCAAGGGTTACCTATGAAAAATAATCCATGGTTATTCTCTTAGTTGTGGACAGATAGAGATCTTACGTGCAACATCAGGATTTTTTTCATTAGAATTGACCACCAAAGTCTGGCTCACTGCTTAGAGAGTGGCCACCTCGATCCAAAACAAGGCATTTGTGAAGCTCATTGGATTACAATACAAAATTGTGTACAAGAAATCAGGTTTCTGATGCGCTGAGATAGAAATATGAAGAAATTGACTGTAATGCATTCTCTACTTGTATTCCATCTTGGATTGCTACTCTCATTGAAGGATACGCCCAAGATACTCAGGCGCAAGAGATTTTAACTAGTTTGGTTGTAGATCCAACTACCATAACAAATTTTACACTGACTGGGGGCCTCCTCAGGTAGAAAGGTATAATCTATGTGGGCCATGATGCTCTAGTTCAACAACACATACTTCAAGCCCTGCATACTAGTGGCATTGGGGGACATTCTGGTACTACACCCACATATCATAGAATTTAAAGTCTATTTGCTTGTCCTAATATGAAAGACTCGGTGGGGGCTTTTGTGAAACAATGCACTGTGTGCCAACAGGCTAAGATTGAACACGCTAAACTCCTGGGGCTGTTGCAACCACTTTTAAGTGCCAAAATAAGCATGGTCTTGGATTAGCATGGATTTCATTGAAGGACTGCCAAAGTCAACTTTCAGCAAGTACGGGCATTTTATACCTCTCAAGAACCCATATACTACTGTATGGACTACCTGATGTTATTGTCTAAGTTTTTCACAAGCCATTTTTGGCAAAACTTGTTCTGATTAACTGACACACAGCTGAATGTGAGCAGTGATAGACAGCCAGAAGTTTATGGTCAAACACAGAGATTAAATAAATGTTTGGAAAACTGCTTGCGATGTTTCGTACTCCCTCCGCAAAGAAATATAAGAGTGTTTAAATCACTAGTTTAGTAATCTAAATGCTCTTATATTTCTTTACAGAGGGAGTACATGCTTGTCCTCATAAGTGGGATCACTGGCTGCCCGCGGCTGAGTTTTGATACAACACCACTTATCATTGAGCTTTGAATACCACACCCTTCAGAGTATTATATGGCAGAGATCCGAAACAGTTGGCTGTTGAGGCTGTTCTTCATACAACAACATGCTGATATGAACATTGTCATTCAGAATGAACTTCTCAAAGCTCAGCACAGAATAGAGGTGAAAGGTGACAAAAGGGAGATCTGAATGACACTTTAATGTGGGTGAAAAGTATACTTGAAGATCCAGCCTTATGTTCAAGTGACAATCACGCTTGGACTAACCAGAAGTTGGCATTTTAGTATTTTGGTGCCTTCCTCATACTTCAACCAGTGGGGCAAGTTGCCAAAAAGGAAATAAAAAACTAAATCACATGTTAGTAGGTTTCGATGAATCATTTTTTCACGAAGAACCCGCGGGAAAAGGAAATAAAAAACATAAACAAAAAAAGGAAAAAAGGGAAAAGGAAAACAATGAAACCCCCAAAAGACTGAAAACCGGAAATATCTTGAACGGAAAATAAAATCGCACCCCCGAAAGCATGGTTTTTCCCACTTATTTTGAAAAGCACATATGTGTTTTTCCTCTTTTTCAGAAAGCATATTTTTGCTTCTCGCGGAAGCACATGTTGTGTTTTTTCTTTCATAAGAAGCCCAGATCGTGCTTTTGCTTTTTCGGGGAAGCACAATTATGCTTTTCCCTTTCTAGGAAGCACATGTTGTGCCTTTTTCGGGGAAACACAACTTTCCGTTTTCCTTATGGAGAAGCAAAGACTGTGCCCTTTCCTTTTTAGGAAGCACTTTCTAGAAAAAAAACATGGTTTCCTAAAAAAACAAATAAATGTTTTTACAACAAAACATACGAAAATCAAACAAAAACAAAAACACACCTAAAACCCCAAAACACATGAAAAACTGAATTCCTAAGGGTGTCCCCAGTGCCGAGATATATGGTGATGACTGGGCGCACCACTTGATGCACTCTCAAGGCCCAAAAGTGACCTCCGTGTTAATCTAAAAAAAAGTGACCTCCATGGGAGGCCCTAAAGGGGGAGCGCCGCGAAGACCCGAAATGTGCACCACCGCTCCCCACACGGCATTTTTTGGGCCGGCCCATGCGGGGCGGGGTGCTAATTCGGGAGCTAAAAAAATCAATTAAAAGAAGATCTTCAAAAGGAAAATTTGAATTCAGAAAAATGTTCATGTTTTAAAAAATGTACGTGAGATAGTAAAATGTTTGCGGATTCAAATATGTTTACATATTTAGAAAACATTCATGATTTTTTAAAAACATGTTAGGGAAATAAAAATTTGTTCATGATTCTCAAACAATGTTCGCATATTAAAAAAATGTTCAGGACATCAAAGAAATGTCCATGTATTTTTAAAAATCTCCTCAATTTAATTTTTTGGCCAATTTCAAATTTTTTCCCAAATTTCACAAAAAAAATCTCTTCAAATAATGGCTATGATTTCTAAAAAGTGTTCATGCATTTAAAAAATGTTTGTCAAAACACATGTTTTTTTCTTCTGAAAATTACAAAACAAATTCCGAAATTTGAAATAATGTTTACCGGTTAAAATAAATATTCTCAAATTTTTATCCAAATGTAGGAAAATTTTAAAAATGATGTTGATTTTAGAAAATGTTCACAATTTTTTTAAAATGTTCACGGTTTAAAAAATATATTCGTTAATTAGAAACATTTTCGAAATCATGATTTCAAAAAGTGTACATGAATTTGAAATATGTTCGAATAATGAAAAAGAAAAAGGGAAGAAAGTAAAAAGGGAACAAGAAAAACCTAAAATGAAAATAGAAAAAGATACCTTAAAAGAAAAAGGAAAGCAAACAAGAAAGAAAATCGTAAGAAAAAGAAAGGAAAAAAAGGTAGAGGATGAAACCCGGAATGGGCTGGCTGAAACAAAACCGGGCCATGAAGGGGTATGCACTAGGTTGCTATTCAATAACCTACACGCCAAATATAACCGGGCCACGAAGGGGTACGCGCTAGATAGTTGCTCTCACTCTAAATAGGTTTTGCTAAGTGCAAATGCCTGTTATGATGCAGCATGATACTGCTGGTGGCTTGCGGCCCGCTGGGTTCTAGCATGTCATGGCAAAATGGCTGAGGAGCGCAAATTGCACGCACCGTCAGCTTGGGGAGCAACTAACCAAAGAGAGCTCCTTCGGGAGCTTCTCCAACGATCATCTAGGATGGGCTGAGAGCACGTCACTTGGCGCGCTCTCAGCCGCCGCCAAGTGTCGCGCTTTGGGAGCTCCCTTCGATTTTTTTAATTTATCCGCACACGTTTTCGACTTTTTACATGGTTTTCCCTCCTTTTTTTGGTTTTTTGGTTTTTCACCGGTCTTTCTTAGCTTTTCGACATTTTTTTTGAAAAACAATTGCGAAAAAATATGTTTTTTTCTTTAGCGAGAAGCACGGTTTTGCTTTCACGAGAGGCACAGTCGTGCATCTCGGAAACGAAAGAAAATACGTTTTTTTCCTTACGCGAGAAGCACGGTCGTGCCTCTCAGAAATGAAAAAAAATGTTTTCTTTTTTTTTCTCCTTTCGCGAGACGCACAAATTTGCTTTCGCGAGAGGCATGGTCGTGCCTCTTGGAAATGGAAAAAGAAACGTGTTTTCTTTTTTTCTTTCATGAGAGGCACGGGTTACTTCTGATGGAGGGACAGATTAACTTCCCCTAGAGGCACAATCATGCCTCTTTCGGCAAGGAAAGAATATGCTCCCAGTTCGGTTTTATCGTCCGGCTTTTTTGTGTAAAAAAAAGTTTGTCAAAACCTATCTACATGATGAAAGAACATGCGGTGCCCCCATGTTTGGTTTTGGTAATTGATGACAATCTCTATGGACTAATGGTTGCCTTGAGTTATATTTGAAGGTTTTGTCCATAGACTTTTCTTGGAGTACATGTGTTGATTTCAAGGAGAGTTTGTGTCGACCAAGGTGTTATTCAAGGAATTATCCAAAGATTGGTCATGTGAGAGTTGAGCTTATTGTAAGCATGTCTTGAAGAAGAAGATTGTGTGATCATTCATGTCTACCTTCAAGACATCATCCAGATGAAGAGAATTGGAAAGGTTCAAGGTTGATCAAGACTAAGTCAAGAGTGAATCAAGTTGATCAACTCACAAAGCGCAGAAGATGTACCGAGAGGGATCAAGTGATCCCATGGTATGGTAAGAATTGTCAATTACGCTTTGTGTACTAACCCATGGTCTTCGTGAGAGTTCTTTGTGGGGTTAGGTTGCGGTGTGCAAGTTCAAGTGGAGCATCACGAAGAGATCAAATGCTTGAAGCTTGCCATCCTTTGTGGTGATAATGGACTTGTGAAGATGTGCGGAAGAGTGGCTCACCCATAGTGGAGTATGGGGGAGCAATCAATTAGTCTTCATCGAGTCAACACAATCAAGAAAGGTGGTCCAACTTGAGGGAGTCAAGATTGTCATCATCTAGCTCAAGTGGACCATGTGCAAGGCAAAGGTTTGCCCTTGATAGGTTTTCTATTTTACCGGTCTCATGATGGTAGTTGGGAGACCGGGTTATAGGATCGATTGCCGTACTATCAAGGGGGGCTCTCGATGAGTAGCTTGATCGTATCGTTCGTAGAGAGCTCAAACCTTTGCATCCTTGCATCATCTTTCTTGGTTCTTGTTTGGTTCTCTTTGAGAGTCTTAGAGCTTATGGTCATCTTGATGACAAGCTCGAGTTCATCGAAAACGGAGTTCACATGCTTCTTCTATGATGTTTTCGATGTTGGAGGTTTTGCCGGTTCTTCTCGGTTGGAGGTTTCACTCCTCTATTTGTTGGCATACCTCCCCTACCTCTTCTTACTATATCCAGTCGCTGTTTTGATGCTACTCGTCGTCTTGTTTCCAACAAGCTTGAGTTTGCTCAATTCGGAGCTCATATGCAGAAGTTATGGCAGTTTTGGTTTTCTTGAGTGTGGTTTTTGTCAGGGTCCTAGCGGTAGTACCGTGGTACCCAGCGGTAGTACCGCTGAGGAGTCACAAGCGGCAGTACCACTCCGCAGCGGTAGTACTGGCGGTGACTCCGCAGCAGTACTACCGTTGGCTTACCAGGTCCCTACCGCGTCGTTTCGAGGGGTCTTTTTCTGTGTCGGATTGTGCGGTACCTCACTGCGGCAGTAGTGCGGCAGTACCGCTCCTTAGCGGCAGTACCGCCCTTCCTCTGCGGTAGTACCACCCGGTTCCCTCTTTCCCTTTCCCCTTCGTTCTGCGCGGCAGTACCGCTGAAGGGAGCGGTAGTACTGCTTAACCCAGCGGTAGTACCGCCCCAAGGTTCATGTTTTGTTGCTCCTTTTCCCTGTTTCTTCCACCTGAGCGGTAGTACCGCTCGTGGAGCGGTAGTACCGCTCGTGTGCGGGCTGAGCACATAACGGTTGGATTTTCCCCCTCCTATAAAAGGGGGTCTTCTTCCCATTGAACCTTATCCTTTGAGCTAGTGTTCTTCCCCCATTGTTGACCTTCTTCGAGCTTGCTAACTCTCAATCCCTCCATGGATTCTTGCTAGTTTTTGAGGGAAAAGAGAGAGGAGATCTAGATCCACATTTCCACCAATCACTTTCTCCTCTATGTGAGGGGAACCCTTGGATCTAGATCTTGGAGTTCTTGGTGTTCTCTTTCTTGTTCTTCCTCTCATTTTCCTCCCTAGCATTAGTTGCTTCGGTGGGATTTGAGAGAGAAGGACTTGGGCACTCCGTGTGCCCTTGCCATTGCATTTGGTGCATCGGTTTGAGTTCTCCACGTGATACGTGGAAATTACAAGTTGAGAAGGTTATTACTCTTGGGTGCTTGGGACCCTTGAGCTTGTTCCTCTTGGGTGCTTGGGCGCCATAGACGATTGTTGGTGTTCGGAGCTCAATCATTGTGGTGCAAAGCTCCGGGCAAGCGTCGGGGTCTCCAATTAGGTTGTGGAGATCGCCCCGAGCAATTTGACGGGTTCCGATGACCGCCCCCAAGGGTTGCCAAAGTGTACGGGTTCGGTGACCGCCCCCAAGGGTTGCCATTTGTACGGGTTCGGTGACCGCTCCCAAGGGTCCCTTAGTGGAATCACGGCATCTTGCATTGTGCGAGGGCGTGAGGAGATTACGGTGGCCCTAGTGGCTTCTTGGAGAGCATTGTGCCTCCACACCGCTCCAAACGAAGATTAGCATCCGCAAGGGTGTGAACTTCGGGATACATCATCGTCTCTACGTGCCTCGGTTATCTCTTACCCAAGCCCTTTACTTATGCACTTTACTTTGTGATAGCCATATTGTTTCTTGTTATATATCTTGCTATCACATAGTTGTTTGTCTTGCTTAGCATAAGTTGTTGGTGCACATAGGTGAGCCTAGTTGTTTTAGGTTTTGTGCTTGACAAATTAACCGCTAGGTTTATTCCGCATTTGTTCAAGCCTAAACCGTAATTATTTTAAAACGCCTATTCACCCCCCTCTAGGCGACATCCACGATCTTTCACATGAGATCTAGTTTTGAAGATCCTCGATGTGAGGAATCTAATGAGGCACATCATGGAACAGCGCCCACAAGGGATGTGTGTGTCGGAGATTAAGGCTCGTGAGAGTGGAAGTAGCACTGGATAAGTTCCTTCCAGTCAGCGGAGCAGGCGGGTTGTGCCTACAATGTGACGGTGGTACGCCTCCATGGCGGCCGAGCAAGGAAAAATTTCCCCCTCGGCAGCGTCGCCGTCCCAAAGTTCGTCTCGTTTCCCTAATGTTTCCTTCCGCGAGGAATGGGAGAATCGGGAGACCTTCGAGAGGATCAAGTCCGTGCACGCCGACGAGGCCTACCACTAATACAGAACTGAACAGTACTTATCGACCAATTCATATCATCATAGGCGGGCGAGTGGCCTGTCTATTCCTCGGGGTCAGTGATGAAAGATTTATCACAGATGATGAGTCCCTTTAGTTATCCGGTAACGGGTAGCAGAAAGGTTCTCTGCCTCTTTCCACAAAGTGTGACCCTGAGTTATTGAACCCATGAGAGGACATGCACTGTAACAAGGGTTTGTACCAAGCTTTTGTGAGAGTATTAAATTCCAGTTTTTGGACCGGAACGTTATCACCCTTTCTGCTAAAGACTTATAATAAAAACAAGCATGAGTATGAGGACTTGATTCTTACAACCATATGTCTGTGGTCAGGATCACCATGATATGAATTTGTGCTCTGAAAGACACCGTTAAGATGTATTTGCAACGAGACAAGGTGGGGGTGTATCCAAATTACATTTTGACCCGAACGCGCCATGCATCAAGAGTTAGTTATCCAAGAGTATGCCCTATTTGTCGCGGGGGGTTACCTCGATTATTAAGATAATCAAACATGAACATTGGACGACGTCTAATGACTACACTGCATGTATCCCAAAGGATTGGCTTCACACTTCTATACTAAACAAAAGTTCGGGCACACCATGTCAAGAGTCCCAATAAAATTCACTGAATATAGGCATGATCACCGGCTAAAGTTGAGGCCAAAACTTTTGGAAGAAGGCTACCGAAAGGCCATAGGGCCAGGCGCCGAACCTGCCATCATGGCAACGACCCCCCATCCCACCTCTTTTGGCAAGAATGGCAGCTCCCCATTCTCAAGGTCAGATACCTTGGCCGCCACAGGCCAAAAGTCAACCGCCAAGGAAATCCCATCGCGGGGTTCCTCAAAATGTTATTTTAGAGATAATCTTTTTTTCCTTTTTTTCTGGTTGCCTGGACTAAATTGAAGTTGGGATCCTACATTAAGGTTATGAAGATCTACCTATTACAAAATTATACGGATCACATCCATGTTAAACTGTTTTCTTGCCATAAATTTGCAACTTTTTTTGTGAGAAATAAATTTGCAACTGTTTATATGAGCACAATTCTAGAAGTGCCCATTTCCCCCCTTTTGTGGCCTCTGGTACTTATTTTAGGTACAATTTCAAGATTGGTGTCCCACACGATGTCTTCGCACCACAATATTAGACTAGGGGTACGATGCTTGGGTGGAAGTACTTGGTGGTAAAACTCGTATGAGATCAGCTTAATTGCAGGAATATGTCTGACAGTTTATTCTCCAAAAACATCATGTGCATATTTCTTTTGCTGCTTTATCACACTCAAAAGGCGCAAGTGCTAATTTATTTAAGTACTCCCAAAATGAAATAAATTAAAATCTCCCAAAGTGGTGCCATATATTAGGGGATTGTTTTGCCTTTTCTAAATCTAAAGTTGTAAACACGCTCACTTTATTGATTAACAATATCCATCAGGATACAATGTAGATCTTTTTTTTTTGCATAGTAATATGTGTCTCATTTATATGTCATACTCCCTCCGTCCCATAATATAAGGACGTTTTCGACAGAGGGACTACAATTTAGATCAGGGGACTGATGGAGCCATAGATAACCCCCTCAGGAATACCTAGAGCGTATTTAGCGAGTCTTTGAGACTGATTCTCAATTGCTCGCGGACGCCATGGATATACAGAAGGTCGACTCGTCACCGTATGCGGCCATCATTGAAGATATCAAGCTCCAGTTGAAGCTATGGTTTGTAAGGCATGAAGTGCGTGCATGTAGACGTAATGCGAACTCCGTAGCACATGAACTCGGCCAAATTGGCCGAATGTGTTTGCCAGGTGCTTGTATGGACTGGGACTCCCATGTACCGCCCACAGTGGCTGGTCGTGCTCTGGGTGATATGCCCAGGCACAGTTAATAGATAAAGCTTTGCTTTGCCTTCAAAAAAAAAAAGAGTCTATGTGCCTCGAAAGTGGGAAATCTTTAGTGGGCCGCATTTGAGTGTTCTTGATAGTTTTCCTGTTGTATTGAAATGGGCCTATGGGCTCAATTGTGTAGATTAGTCCGAGCCCAATCTTAATAGGTCAACCAGAGGAGAGAGATACACATACATCGTCTGCCCTAACGCTGTCCCCTCCCCACCCACCCTCCCGGCGGCGGCTACCGGCCTTGTCCCCTAAACCAGTTCGGCTCCAGATGCTACGTTCTAGATGATGGAGGAAGGTCAAATTCTTTCTGCAATCGGATTGGGAGAAGCAAGAGAAAGGTGCCAATTTCGTTCTGTCTTCGGATTCGAAGAAGAAACGGATCAATTTCGATTTGTATTAGAAAAAGGAGTTGTTTTTATATGTCTGCCTCTCGTGAGATAATAGTAAATCGGTCGGTTTACGGATTCTGCACCGGCTTGAACAAGATTCGGAAGCCTCCTCCGTCTCCGTCTCTTTTTTGGGTAGTATCGGAGTTCTTTTGCGAGTGGGATCGGATGAGTCTATAACAAGTTCAGGCTGAGCGTTCACGATTGTCGCGATATCGTCGTTTCAATAATTATTATCTCTGCTTATTGCATCGCCATGAAGCTTAATAGGTGTCGCCGCGGCCTTAGTGATGTAAGTTGTTTGATGTTTTGTTGCTGTAATTTTTCATCTGATGGAAGTCAATTTATCGATCCATCGCCGATTACTAATTTTTCCATCTGGCAAAATGCAGTCGGGGACAGGAGCTGCTAATGGGGGCTCGCTAAGCGAGCTGCCTGCTGAAGTACAAGCTTGTAATGGGGACAAGCTAAGGGAGCTGCCTGCTGAATTAGAAGCAGGCAATAGGGACAGGCTAAGCGAGCTGCCTGCTGATTTGCTGCTTAACATTCTGGAGAGGGTGGGTACGCTCGATGCTGTAAAAACCTGCATACTTTCCAAAAAAATGCAGAAGCTGCCTACTATGCTCTCGCAGATCGTGATTGATCTTAGCACTGATGACTTGGTCCGAATTCACACCGTCGTGGCCAATGTTACGAACAAGATCCTCAATGCAAGGTCTTCGAAGATCACCATTCGTAAGCTGAAGCTCAAATTCTTTTTGAGTCCTTCTCACTGTCTCTCCATCGGCAAATGTGTTGGCCTCGCCATGGCGGACCAGAAAGTGGACTCAGCCGAGTTTGAGATCTTGACGCCCAGGAATGGTCATCTTTGCACCGAAACCTACCGCCTGCTCTTTGCTCAGCAGTTCAATGATTTTTTTCGTGATTGTCCAGACGCATTTGCTGGCCTCACGGGGCTGCATCTACAATACATGAGGTTTGGTGAATCAGACATAACCAACATCCTAAGCTATTGCAAGCAGCTGGAGTCACTATCTTTGTTCATGTGTGACGAGGGGGTCTCTTCGGTGATGCGTGTAGAACACGCACGACTCGTGGAGCTTGTTATCTCCCATTGTGAATTCAAAACAGTGGAGCTCACCTTTCTACCAAAGCTCCAGCGGATGACCTTTAATAGTTGGCCCTCCTGTGCTGAACATCCCTTGGCTCTTGGTTTTGTCCCTGAGCTTTTGAAGCTGAGCCTTGCTAAGGCATGTTTTTCACACAAGACACTCAAGCTAAGCCAGCTACTTGCTAATGTCCTCTCCGTAAACGATCTATCCCTAGAATTTCGAAGTGAAAAGGTACTCACTCCAATCATCTCCATCCCATTCTCATTGTATGCCTATTATATGCAACAGTAGAAACTTATGCGTTACTTAAGGATTCAATTTATGAATGACTTGCTCTCATTGTAAATTTGTTTTATCTGTCCCAGATTTGGATTCGACCAGAATCCCCGAAAGTGCTTTCACCTTGGCTTGCCAAACTACGGTTTGTGAATCTGGACAATCTTCCCGAAGAATGTGATATTGCCTGGACAATGTTCCTTCTTGAAGCTGCACCGTTTGTGGTGGAGTTTTGCATCACGGTATGGGATCATAAGTGCCACATGGAGTCACAAAAAAGTTACTCCGAGAAAACTGATGTGAAGTGGGAGCCATCTGACCCTGATTTCAAGCATAAGAATCTAGCCAAGCTAACCATATATGGCTTTCAGTCCGATGACAACTTCACAGGACACATCAGGCGTGTCATGGCGGCGGCTGTGAATATCAAGGAGGTATCTCTGCATGACAGGAAGGTGTGCAAGGTTTGCGCCGTCAAGTTTCCTCATGTTGAGGTTCGTCCTTCGAGTTATCCACGGACCAGCGATGAGAAGGATTTGTTGAGAAATAAGATCACAGAGACGTTGTCGAAGGCTTCTCCTGCTGTGATTCACTTCTGCTCATAAGGTCAAGTTTTACAGATCAATAAATCATTCACGGCATTGCCATGATTTATCCTGTGTGTGGTTGGAAGGAGTCCCTGAACTCCAAAATCCAATTAGTAGCCACAGTATCAGTATTTTCTGCATTTTCTGCTGATGAAGCTAGCTAAGCTTGTATTATTGCCTAATTGGCTGCCATGTAAGAAATGTAATATCCTTGCTACCAATTTGTTGGAACAACAACTCTTTTAACTATTTTGCTTGTTCATGTATCTTCTTTTAAGTGCTCTTTTTTCTGCTGTGGTCGTGCAGTAAGTTGCCTGTGTTGAATACAGCCAATATTCAGTACGCGTAATGTTCTGTTTTTTTTTTGTCTTTCATATATGATAGCCACAGCAAAGTTTGCTGAGAATAACAGTATTGCTGGAAAAAGAAATACATGTAGAGAAAAAAAAATCATGCGCAATGTGGTGGTTGCCAGCGCCACTCTGCCGCCGAGATGGTCTCTGCTGATCAACCAGTTCATCGTCGATCTCTGTACCTTGTGGTGAAATTCGATGTGGTAGTGCGAGATGTTGGGTTAGCGAAGCGTAATCAGATTTGATTGTCTCGATCACAAGATTTGTCTGTCGTGATTTGGGGTTAGCGTCTTCGCATTATATTTCCATTATATTCATATGATCCGGTGCGTTGGGAGAGTCCCTGGATTTTCGACGATGGGTTCATGTTCAGCATATGGGCCCCTGCACCGTACAGACCGCCGATCATGCCGCCACGACTGAAAGCTGAAATTCCAACCGGGAAGTGGGCTTGTAGTTGGATTAAAGCTGAAATTGATAATTTTCTCTGGAAGTCTCATTGTGGATCACATGAGTACAGTAATAATCTCATAAGTACTCCTACTTGTGTAGTTGTGGTGTTTCACATGCCTCCTGGAGCAAACAATTTGTCGATTTTGCTGCATTCAAGATGTATATCATGGATTGCGAATGAAGAGCAAAAGACTACATGTGCCGAGCATGAACAGTTTAAGATCCGCGGCGCGCGCTCATACAAGGACGAATTAATATAACAACCGTTGAGTATCCTCGCATACACACTTTGCTACGAATTTCAAAATCAACAAGAACTAATGTTTCACAATATTCAAATACAGTTAATCTAGTGAACATTAGGACATGCATTCATGGTGCAGTCCATGATCTGAACCAAATTAGGGGCAGCAGGATCACTGCACTTACCATCAGCCACACACAGGCCAAAGTTTCAGCAAGAAACCACCAAAAACAGGAAGATAGACAAACTGCAGCAAACCACACCAAGGAAATGAAAACATGGCCCAGACGACCGCAAATCTAGATATTCGGTCCAGGGAGAAAACCAGTTGAACAAAAAAAACCACGACATAAGCTAGTGACAATCAGAGCAGTGATTGTTTATTTCTTGATACCACATCCAAAAGCCATCAGAACAAACAAATAACAGATTGAAAAAAAAATCTGAGCAGCTTCCCTTTATTGAAGAATCATTTCAAGATAGAACATTTACAGAAGCACAAGTGTGCAAGGAGAAAGTATGTGGCGGTTAGGTAGCTCCAGATCATTATTTAGTGCTCGAATGACACAATTTCAGCAACATTTTCTTTACACCTGCGAGAGCTGTTGTGGACAATTTTATTTCATGGGAAGTTGTGCAGCCATTCCTAATTATGAACAGAAGTGCAACCGATGATACACTCATGATGCTAGTTATCAGGATACTACTGCACTATATGCACAGATGAGAAATCAGAGAGGCCCAAGAAGCTCAAATACCTTGCACTAATTCAGAAAGATACTAATTCAGCCATGGTTTCATTTGAGAAAGCCCGGGAACCATAGAGCATAAAATGAACTGCACTCAGATAAATTAGTCTGACACCCACAACTCATACATATTATCAATTTTGTGCAGATAATTATCTAAGCAGACATGAGCTCTGGGATTACTCTGTTTTTGCATAACAAGAAGTTTGCATGAAACGATGTCAACTTTGTGCAGATAATTATCTCAATGTATGATAACCTGATCGCAACAATCATTCAGCAGATCAAATTTTATTCCCAAAACCACCATCAACAACAAAAGAAAGATGTCCTAGTATAGAGAGATGAAAACAAAATCTGTCTGGTCAAAACTATGTGTACAGCAGGGAAAACTGTGTATTGTTACTAGCTAGGAATTCAACACCTGATGCAAAAAAAAGGCTAGGTTTCTAATGGCATGCCTAGATACAACGTTTATATTTCTAATGTTTATAGGCATCAAACATAGTAAATCGAACAATTGTTCCTTTTCTCTATGGGATATCAAACAATTATTCCTGGTCTTCCCCTAAAGCTGAACCTGTTGCATTTCTCGTACTGTAAGCCATACTAAATAGGCACAGAAGATTGACTACAAATTCATGGAAGCTGCAAACCTAATGGGTGCTAAACTGCTAATTAACAGGATTTAAAAAAACAGCTAACAACATGGCAGAAAACCCAAAACCCAGCCATGGCAAATCACCCACAAAATAAACTTGCAGATATGGGAAAACATAAGCACCATGATAGGTCAAACAGATACTACAAATTCTCAGTCAAAAGAGAAAAATGAGGTCAGGTGATATGTCATGCAAAATAGATCAAAAAAAGGATTGCAGGTAACCATAAGAACTTAGTCACTTCAGATCAGAAGTTATATCATCATAGTATAGCTCAATTCAACCTCCCAGAGCTAGTTCAAGACAACCTTATAGCAGTAGCATATTTCAACTCAAGCTAACAGAGTTTGTATTATTGAATTGAAAAAAGCATCCTTCCCAGCATATTTTGCCTTGAAACTCGCGGTTGACAGAAATGTTGAAGACTTGTCCTACATAGGATCACACATTTTCATTACACATCATTAGTAGGAATTCAACAGAATTAACAATAACTAGAAAGAACCACCTTTGTGACATGCAAAATTTAGATTCACACACAGCAATTTTTAATTTTGGATTGAAAGAACTTTGATGTGACAGGCAAAACACGCTTGCAACATTGTCTCCATTACAGCCAAAAGAGCAGCCTAACCAGCATAGGATCATCACTAGACCTCAACTACATTGGACTAAAACAGCCAAAGAAACTATCAGCCAACAAGACAGATTGAGGCAAACTCTGATGCACCCAAAGGAATGATTCACACAACAAATATGAAAAACTCACCTGCTTTCAGAACTCTACAACATCCTCATATACCAAACTTAGACGTCCTTGGCAGCCTTGCCGTTGAAGAGACCTACGCAATGAAGTCAAAATTTTTAGGGAAAGAATCTCGTTATGTATTTAAGCACACAAAATTAGAGAATGGTCCTACCCGCAAACTCAATGTACTCAAGCGACGATAGGAACTCATGATGTGAAACCACATTAAAGGTAAATTCCTCATGAAACAACAGCTCCAGGTCACCTTCAGAAAGTTCAAAGGGCTGCCCCTTTGCCCTTGGCTGAAACAGGTTCTCAAGTTCACCCTCGAAAAAGACGAACCCCTTTGCCTGAAACACGGACCTCCCTGTAGAGATAAGCAACAATATAATGTTTAACTCAAGACATAAACAAGAACTGGTAATAGATCCTTTAGATCTGCATCATTAAAAAACAGTTGAATTGTAAACTGATTATAGCACTCTGCTACAAAATTATTTGGAGAAGATATATGTTAAACTGGTTTCTTACATAAATGAAAAAAATGTTCACATCTGCATTATTTTAGAGATAATGTTTATTTATTTTTTGGCCGCCGAGACTAATTTGAAGTTGGGATATTACAGTAAGGTTCTAAAGATCTACCTATTAGAAAATTATTCCAACCTCATGCATGTAAGAACTTCAAAATTTACAGATAATAGTATGTTAAATTTTTCTGGCCTCTGCTACTTATTTCATACACGCTTTACAAGATTCCCGTGTCTTCACACACCAAAGTATTAGACTAGGGGTACGATGCTTGAAAAAAAAGTACTTTTAGCTCATTGCTGGAATTGCTTGGTGGAAAAACTTGTATGAGATCAGCCTAATTGCAGGAATATGTTTGGACAGCCTATGACATTTGTCATAAGACTGTTAGCTCATTGTATGATTCATTGCAAATGTAAAGGTGGGCTAAAATGTTAGTGGTGGATTTTTTTGTTGGCAGCAACAACATGTTGTGTAGCAAAAAGCTATTGGTGCTATAAACCAATCAAAAACATCATGTGCTAATTAATTCATTTAGCTACTTTATTGCTGCGCCAATTTGATGCATGCATGGTCTTACTTGCTGCACGACGAGCCCGATAGTTCCTGTTGTACTTCTTGGCTGTGGTAAACCTGGGGACCAAGGGAGCAGGTAGATCATACATTGAATCTGCAATTTTACAAATGTCAGGTCAAATTTGTGAGCTACTCCCTCCGTCCCATAATATAAGATCGTTTTGCAAGCTGTTTTAGCTTGCAAAACGATCTTATATTATAGGAAGGAGGCAGTAGATCAAATAGAAAAGAACCCACAGTAGTAAAAACTCGTTACCAGGCAGGACCGGGTAAAACATCGAGGTCCCAGCTCGATTGTCCTGCACCTGCTTCATCTTCACAAAGTAAAACATCGAGGTCCCAGCCCGATTGTCCTGCACTAGCTTCATCTTCACAAAGCCCTAAACAAGGGAAAAGAAGGTGCTTATTTGCACTGGCTGGGATTCGATCCATTGAAATCTCGGTTAGAGGTGCCTGGGCTTGCCACCAGCCTAGATTTGTGCTTGCGCTGTCGATATTGTAAGAGAGAAGGAATAGGATCCAACACAAGTGTTTGATTGATCATGCGGTCAGGTACATATACAGTTACAAGGCACAAACATGCAAACTCAATCGTGACTAACAACCTCCCTGTAGACTAGCTAGTGAGCTAAAGACTAGGGATGTTCAGTTAGATAATACAACAGCATGCAGAGATAGTAATGGTTGTTTACAGATATATATGAACCAAACACAAGATGAGAAAAACACGAGGCTCTTGGCTAATGCACACGGAGCAGAGCCACGGGAGCTCGCCCGCGAGCAGCCGAGCAGCCTTTTGGCGTGTGTGCGGGTGCTGCGGGCGACGCGCATGTTGCGAGCATCACGTGCGCGCATGCGGGTATGCCTGTGCGGCGCGGCCAGAGTCATGAGCACGAGCTCGCCTCGGCGATGGCGGACGACGCCTTGTGCGTGTGTGTGTGTGGGTGCTCGCACGAGTAGACGCGTGCGTGTGAGGCGAGTGTGTGCGTCCCATGTTCGTGACGGGCGAGGAGATCAGGAGATCGGCCCCTTTCGCCATGGCTAGGGCACGGGAATCAGGGGCGCGCGCGCGGGAGCGAAACCAGGTGCCGACCAGAGGCTGTGTGCGCGGGAATGCGCGCGCGTCGGCTTGCACTAGACTGCGGCTACCGAGAAATAAGGGCACGGGAGAGGGAGGAAGGAGATGCGGGGGCTCACCCAGGTCGCAGACGAGGTTGACGAGGTCGCGGCGGACGGGGGCGAAGAGGAAGGAGGTCGCCGGCGTCGCGGGGATGAAGGGGGAGAGGAGGGGGGAAATGGAGAGAGGGGCTAGGGTTTAGGGTTTGTGCGCGGCCTCTTGGAGCTCGAGTGGGAACGGTGTCCGTCTGATCAAGACCTCCACGCGATGGGTGGTGGATGGGAGGTTCGTACAGGAGGAAGAAGGGGCTGTGTGAGATGGGCTGGGCCGTCTGGGTTGATTGTGTGTGTGTGTGTGTGTCTCCTGGCAAGTTGGGCCGGCCAAAAGGAAAAGAGAGAGAAGGAGCGACTGGCAATTCTTTAACTTTCTTTTTACAGAAAATGCAAAAGAAGCTGTGTGGGAAATATTTGGAGGGACATTGGAATTCAAAAGAAGCACAAATGAACTTGAAACAAGGTTAGCTGGTATATTGGGGATGTACCAACTCCACATAAATTATTCCATTACCATTGGACTTATATTTATTTTTCTACACATATAAATCCAATTAATTAGTTGTACGAGTTTAAATTGAAAGTGTGTTATGGTGATTCCAGATTATAGGAAATATTCATGAATCCGTGCACCGGCACAGGTTAGCTATTTTTAGGATCCTATTTAAATATGAAATCGGTAACATTTCTTGTGTGTAATTCTTTACGAATTTGAATATCTAGAAAAAATATTGTGCTACTTTTGAACAAAAAATACTATTGAAGACATATAATATTTGTAATATTTTTAAGACTATACAAAACATATACTCCCTCGGTCCCATAATGTAAGACTTTTTTGGCACTAGTGTAAAAAAACGTGTTACATTATGGGACGGAGGGAGTACTTTTTATTTTTATTTTTCAAAGACAATTGAAAACATATAACATTTTTAGTTTTTGGATAGCATGTTAGTATTTATGCTCGGTAGTGGTTGTCTTACATAAGGTTTGTGAGACACATTTTGCTTAGCTTGTCTTATATACCACAGAGTAACTTTTAGGTTTTTGTTCAGAAAAACATTTTTATTGAAAATCTTCTAATTTATTGTACTCGTTTTCCTATGGTTATTTCATCTATTATTAATTGATATAATTTGGCATTTACATGTGTGTCCATGGGATGAAATCAAAGTAATATCCCATGTTGCCATATTGTAGTCATGCCTATTGATGGTGTAGTTGCACACCGGAGCATCACATCACAAAGTCTCATGTACAACGGAGGGCGCTTAAGCATATTGATGTCGTTGTGAGAACCTGGCATGCAAAAGAAAGCATGCTATATCCACAAGTCCTTTGATGGTATGATGATGACCTCTTTTGTGTGACCTCGGTAGTGCCGTTCAAATCTGTGTGGCATTTCTTCCATTTCTAGTGCATGCGATCGACTGGACCGAGTATACGTGGAAAAACTCTTGTTGATCCAATTGCCAGTAACTTTTTTGTGTCTTCGACATTTGGTTCTCTCAAGTACTTAAGTCCAAACACATTCACCATAATGTAGGAAAATTTCTCCATGGCCTCAATGTTGGGGAACGTAGTATTTCAAAAACAAATTCCTACGATCACGCAAGATCTATCTAGGAGAAGCATAGCAACGAGCGGGGAGAGTGTGTCCATGTATCCTCGTGGACCGAAAGCGGAAGCGTTTAGTAACGCGGTTGATGTAGTCGAACGTCTTCGCGATCCAACCGATCCAAGCACCGAACGTACGGTACCTCCGCGTCCAGCACACGTTCAACTCGATGACGTCCCTTGATCTCTTGATCCAGTTGAGTACGGGGGAGAGTTCCGTCAGCACGACGACGTGGTGACGGTGATGATGAAGTTACCGGCGCAGGGCTTCGCCTAAGCACTGCGACGATATGACCGAGGTGTGTAACTGTGGAGGGGGGCACCGCACACGGCTAAGAGAAGGCTTGGTGTGCCTTTGGGGTCCCCCCTCCCCCATATATAAATGAGGGGAGGAGGAGGAGGCTGGCCTAGGGGGCGCGCCATAGAGGGGAGTCCAACTAGGACTCCCAATCCTAGTTGGACTCCCTTTCCTTTTCCGAAGAGGGGGAAAGAGGGAAGGGAGAGGAAGAGGAGAAGGAAAGGGGGGGGGGCGTGCCCCCTCCCTAGTCCAATTCGGACTCCCTATAGGGAGGGGGCGCAGCTGCCCCTTGTGGGTTGCCTCCCCTCTTCCCTATGGCCCATGTAGGCCCAATCTTCCCCCAGGGGGTTCCGATAACCTCCCGGTACTCCGGAAAAATGCCCGAATCACTCGGAACCATTCCGATGTCAGAATGCAACCTTCCAATATATGAATCTTTACCTCTCGACCATTTCGAGACCCCTCGTCATGTCCGTGATCTCATCCAAGACTCCAAACAAACTTCGGTCATCAAATCACATACTCATAATACAAATCGTCATCGAACGTTAAGCGCGCGGACCCTATGGGTTCAAGAACTATGTAGACATGACCGAGACACATCTCTGGTAAATAACCAATAGCGGAAACTGGATGCTCATATTGGCTCCTACATATTCTACGAAGATCTTTATCGGCCAAACCACATAACAACATACGTAGTTCCCTTTGTCATCGGTATGTTACTTGCCCGAGATTCGATCATTGGTGTCATCATACCTAGTTCAATCTTGTTACTGGCAAGTCTCTTTACTCGTTCCGTAATGCATCATCCTATGACTAACTCATTAGACACATTGCTTGCAAGGCTCATAGTGATGTGCATTACTGAGAGGGCCCAGAGATACCTCTCCGAAACACGGAGTGACAAATCCTAATCTCGATCTATGCCAACTCAATGAACACCATCGGAGACACCTGTAGAGCATCTTTATAATCACTCAGTTACGTTGTAACGTTTGATAGCACACAAGGCGTTCCTCCGGTATTCGGGAGTTGCATAATCTCATAGTTAGAGGAACATGTATAAGTCATGAAGAAAGCAATAGCAATAAAACTAAACGATCATTATGCTAAGCTAACGGATGTGTCTTGTCCATCACATCATTCTCTAATGATGTGATCCCGTTCATCAAATGGCAACACATGTCTATGGTGAGGAAACTTAACCATCTTTGATTAACGAGCTAGTCTAGTATAGGCATACTAGGGACACTCTGTTTTGTCTATGTATTCACACATGTACTATGTTTCCGGTTAATACAATTCTAGCATGAATAATAAACATTTATCATGATATAAGGTAATATAAATAACAACTTTATTATTGCCTCTAGGGCATATTTCCTTCAGTCTCCCACTTGCACTAGAGTCAATAATCTAGATTACATAGTAATGATTCTAACACCCATGGAGTCTTGGTGCTGATCATGTTTTGCTCATGAGAGAGGCTTAGTCAATGGGTCTGCAACATTCAGATCCGTGTGTATCTTGAAAATCTCTATGTCTCCCCTCCTTGACTTGATCGCGGATGGAATTGAAGCATCTCTTGATGTGCTTGGTTCTCTTGTAAAATCTGGATTCCTTTGCCAAGGCAATTGCACCAGTATTGACACAAAAGATTTTCATTGGACCCGATGCACTAGGTATTACACCTAGATCGGATATGAACTCCTTCATCCAGACTCCTTCATTTGCTGCTTCCGAAGCAGCTATGTACTCCGCTTCACACGTAGATCCCGCCACGAGGCTCTGCTTGGAACTGCACCAACTGACAGCTCCACCATTCAATATAAATATGTATCCGGTTTGTGGCTTAGAGTCATCCGGATCAATGTCAAAGCTTGCATCGACGTAACCATTTACGATGAGCTCCTTGTCACCTCCATAAACGAGAAACATATCCTTAGTCCTTTTCAGGTATTTCAGGATGTTCTTGACCGTTGTCCAGTGATCCACTCCTGGATTACTTTGGTACCTCCCTGCTAAACTAATAGCAAGGCACACAACATTGCATACATGATAGAACCTATGGCTGAGGCATAGGAAATGACTTCCATTTTCTCTCTATCTTCTGCAGTGGTCGGGCATTGAGTCTGACTCAACTTCACACATTGTAACACAGGCAAGAACCCTTTCTTTGACTGATCCATTTTGAACTTCTTCAAAACTTTATCAAGGTATGTGCTTTGTGAAAGTCCAATTAAGCGTCTTGATCTATCTCTGTAGATCTTGATGCCCAATATATAAGCAGCTTCACTGAGGTCTTTTATTGAAAATTCTTATTCAAGTATCCTTTTATGCTATCCAGAAATATCATTTCCGATCAACAATATGTCATCCACATGTAATATCAGAAATGCTATAGAGCTCCCACTTACTTTCTTATAAATACAGGCTTCTCCAAAAGTCTTTATAAAATCATATGCTTTGATCACACTATCAAAGCGTATATTCCAACTATGAGGGGCTTGCACCAGTCCATAAATGGATCGCTGGAGCTTGCACACTTTGTTAGCACCTTTTGGATCGACAAAACCTTCTGGTTGCATCATATACAACTCTTCTTTAAGATATCCATAAAGGAATGCAGTTTTGACATCCATTGGCCAAATTTCATAATCATAAAATGCGGCAATTGCTAACATGATTCAGACAGACTTAAGCATCGCTACGGGTGAGAAGGTCTCATCGTAGTCAACTCCTTGAACTTGTCGAAAACCTTTCGCAACAAGTCAAGCTTTGTAGACAGTAACATTACCGTCAGCGTCAGTCTTCTTCTTGAAGATCCATTTATTCTCTATGGCATGCCGATCATCGAGCAAGTCAACCAAAGTCCATACTTTGTTCTCATACATGGATCCCATCTCAGATTTCATGGCCTCAAGCCATTTCGCGGAATCTGGGCTCATCATCGCTTCCTCATAGTTCGTAGGTTCGTCATGGTCAAGTAACATGACTTCCAGAACAGGATTACCGTACCACTCTGGTGCGGATCTTACTCTGGTTGACCTACGAGGTTTGGTAGTAACTTGATCAGAAGTTTCATGATCATCATCATTAGCTTCCTCACTAATTGGTGTAGGAATCAATAGAACTGATTTATGTGATTAACTACTTTCCAATTCGGGAGAAGGTACAATTACCTCATCAAGTTCTACTTTCCTCCCACTCACTTCTTTCGAGAGAAACTCCTTCTCTAGAAATGATCCATTCTTAGCAACGAATATCTTGCCTTCAGATCTGTGATAGAAGGTGTACCCAACAGTCTCCTTTGGGTATCCTATGAAGACACATTTCTCCGATTTGGGTTTGAGCTTATCAGGTTGAAGTTTTTTCACATAAGCATCACAGCCCCAAACTTTAAGAAACGACAACTTGGGTTTCTTGCCAAACCACAGTTCATATGGTGTCGCCTCAACGGATTTAGATGGTGCCCTATTTAACGTGAATGCAGTCGTCCCTAAAGTATAACCCCAAAATGATAGCGGTAAATCAGTAAGAGACATCATAGATTGCATCATATCTAATAAAGTGCGGTTACGACATTCGGACACACCATTACGCCGTGGTGTTCCAGGTGGCGTGAGTTGCAAAACTATTCCACTTTGTTTCAAATGAAGACCAAAATCATAACTCAAATATTCACCTGCACGATCAGATCGTAGAAATTTTATTTTCTTGTTACAATGATTTTCCACTTCACTCTGAAATTCTTTGAACTTTTCAAATGTTTCAGACTTATGTTTCATCAAGTAGATATACCCATATCTGCTCAAATCATCTGTGAAGGTCAGAAAATAACGATACCCGCCGCGAGCCTCAACACTCATCGGACAGCATACATTAGTATGTATTATTTCCAACAAGTCTGTTGCTCGCTTCATTGTTCCGGAGAACGGAGTCTTAGTCATCTTTCCCATGAGGCATGGTTCGCAAGCATCAAGTGATTCATAATCAAGTGATTCCAAAAGTCCATCAGCATGGAGTTTCTTCATGCGCTTTACACCAATATGACCTGATACGTCTCCAACATATCTATAATTTTTGATTGTTCCATGCTATATTATATTCTGTTTTGGACATTATTGGGCTTTATTATACACTTTTATATTATTTTTGGGACTAACCTATTAACCGGAGGCCCAGCCCAGAATTGCTATTTTTTGCCTATTTCAGAGTATCGCAGAAAAAGAATATCAAACGGAGTCCAAACGGAATGAAACCTTTGGGAACGTGATTTTTGGAATGAACGTGATCCAGAGGACTTGGACCCTACGTCAAGACATCAACTAGGAGGGAACGAGGTAGGGGGGCGCGCCTACCCCCCAGGCGCACCCTCCACCCTCGTGGGCTCCCTGTTGCTCCACCAACGTACTCCTTCCTCCTATATATACCTACGTACCCCCAAACTACCAGACACGGAGCCAAAAACCTAATTCCACTGCCGCAACCTTCTGTACCCATGAGATCCCATCTTGGGGCCTGTTCCGGAGCTCCGCCGGAGGGGGCATCGATCACGGAGGGCTTCTACATCAACACCATAGCCTCTCCGATGATGTGTGAGTAGTTTACCACAGACCTTCGGGTCCATAGTTATTAGCTAGGTGGCTTCTTCTCTCTTTTTGGATCTCAATACAATGTTCTCCCCCTCTCTCATGGAGGTCTATTCGATGTAATCTTCTTTTAAGGTGTGTTTGTTGAGACCGATGAATTGTGGGTTTATGATCAAGTTTATCTATGAACAATATTTGAATCTTCTGAATTCTTTTATGTATGATTGGTTATCTTTGCAAGTCTCTTCGAATTATCTGTTTGGTTTGGCCTACTAGATTGATCTTTCTTGCAATGGGAGAAGTGCTTAGCTTTGGGTTCAATCTTGTAGTGTCCTTTCCTAGTGACAGTAGGGGCAGCAAGGCACGTATTGTATTGTTGCCATCGAGGATAACAAGATGGGGTTTATATCATATTGCATGAATTTATCCCTCTACATCATGTCATCTTGCTTAAAGCGTTACTTTGTTCTTATGAACTTAATACTCTAGATGCATGCTAGATAGCGGTCGATGTGTGGAGTAATAGTAGTAGATGCAGGCAGGAGTCGGTCTACTTGTCTCGGACGTGATTCCTATATACATGATCATACCTAGATATTCTCATAACTACGCTCAATTCTATCAATTGCTCAACAGTAATTTGTTCACCCACCGTAAATACTTATGCTCTTGAGAGAAGCCACTAGTGAAACCTATGGCCCCCAGGTCTATTTTCCATCATATTAATCTTCTAACACTTAGCTATTTCCGTTGCCTTTTATTTTTCTTTTATTTTACTTTGCATCTTTATCATAAAAATACCAAAAATCTTATCTTATCATATCTATCAGATTTCACTCTCGTAAGTGATCGTGTAGGGATTGACAAACCCTTATCGCGTTGGTTGCGAGGATTTATTTGTTTGTGTAGGTGCGAGGGACTCGTGCGTGGCCTCCTACTGGATTGATACCTTGGTTCTCAAAAACTGAGGGAAATACTTACGCTACTTTGCTGCATCACCCTTTACTCTTCAAGGGAAAACCAACGCAGTGCTGAAGAGGTAGCAAGAAGGATTTCTGGCGCCGTTGCCAGGGAGTCTACGCAAAAGTCAACATACCAAGTACCCATCACAAACCCTTATCTCTCGCATTACATTATTTGCCATTTTCCTCTCGTTTTCCTCTCCCCCACTTCACCCTTGCCGTTTTATTCGCCCTCTTTTTTCCGTTCGCCTCTTTTTCTCTTGTTTCTTAGGTTACCATGTGCCTTCTTTTTGCTTGCGTCTTCGCTTGCTAAAAGTTTATGGATCCTCATCCCCTTGCTAATCTCTTTAAAAGATCCAATTATGATGAACCTATTGCTAGTGAGTTGAGTGCACTAGATTATCTTTATGAGGTTTTGCTTGAAATTCGTGAATCTGGAAATTGTGATGAAGTGCTTTATAAAGTGATTAATGATAGATCTTTGAATAAAAAGCATGATTGCAATGATTTTACTATAAATTTTCTTGATGTAAATTGTGCTAATAATATGCAAAACCCTAAGCTTGGGGATGCTAAGTTTGCTATGTCTACTACTTGTTGCAATGATCATGATTGGGGTGATTCTTCTTATGATCTTGAAAATTTATTTAAGCCCCATGATGAACATGAGATTGATAATAGTGTTTGCAATAATATTGAAAGTGGCTTTGGAAGAGTGTCAACTTTAGATCCCACATATTTGGAGAATGTTCAATCTTCTGGTATTTTTTTTATAAAAGTGGGTTTGGAGAGGTCATGACTTTAGTTAATGATAATCCCACTATTTTGGAAGAGTGTCAACTTTGCATACATGTGGATCGTGTTAAGAATATGTTTTGTGATAGCTATATTGTTGAATTTGCTTATGATCCTACATGTAATTATTACGAGAGAGGAAAATATGGTTGTAGAAATTTTCATGTTACTAAATTACCTGTCGTTATGTTGAGATTGCTATTGTTTCCTTCCGCTTCCTTGTATATGCTAGTTTCTGCTTGCCTTGATAATTTGTTTGACTATAAGATGCCTATGCATAGAAAGTATGTTAGACTTAGATGTGATTTTCACATGTTTTATGATGCTCTCTTTGTGCTTCAATTCTTGTCTTTCTTGAGAGCATCATTGAAATCTCAATGCCTAGCTAGGGGCGTTAAACAATAGCGCTTGTTGGGAGGCAACCCAATTTTATTTTTAGTTTTTTGCTTTTTGCTTCTGTTTAGGAATAAATCTTTGATATAGCCTCTGGTTAGATGTGTTTTTATGTTTTAATTAGTGTTTGTGCCAAGTTAAACCTATAGGATCTTCTTGGATGATAGTTATTTGATCTTGCTGAAAATTGCAGAAACTTTCTGTTCACGAAAATAATTGCTAAAAATCACCAGAACATGATAAAATATTGATTCCAATTGCTTCTGATCAATAAACAAATTTTATAGGTCTTCCTATTTTGGCTAAAATTTTGTAGTTCCAGAAGTTTGCGTTAGTTACAGATTACTACAGACTGTTCTGTTTTTGACAGATTCTGTTTTTCGTGTGTTGTTTGCTTATTTTGATGAATCTATGGCTAGTAAAATAGTTTATAAACCATAGAGAAGTTGGAATACAGTAGGTTTAACACAAATATAAATAAAGAATGATTTAATTACAGTACCTTAAAGTGGTCTTTTGTTTTCTTTCGCCAATGGAGCTCACGAGATTTTCTGCTGAGTTTTGTGTTGTGAAGTTTTCAAGTTTTGGGTGAAAGATTTGATGGATTATGGAACAAGGAGTGGCAAGAGGCTAAGATTGGGGATGCCCATGGCACCCCAAGATAATCTAAGGACACCTAAAAGCCAAAGCTTGGGGATGCCCCGGAAGGCATCCCCTCTTTCGTCTACTTCCATCGGTAACTTTACTTGGAGCTATATTTTTATTCACCACATGATATGTGTTTTGCTTGGAGCGTCTTGTATTATTTGAGTCTTTATTTGTTAGTTTACCACAATCATACTTGCTGTACACACCTTTTGAGAGAGTCACACTTGATTCGGAATTTATTAGAATACTCTATGTGCTTCACTTATATTTTTTGAGCTTCATAGTTTTTGCTCTAGTGCTTCACTTATATCTTTTAGAGCATGGTGGTGGATTTGTTTTTATAGAAACTATTGATCTCTCATGCTTCACTTATATTATTTTGAGAGTCTTAAAATAGCATGGCAATTTGCTTTAATTAATACCATGAGAAATTTGATGCTTGATAATTGTTTTGAGATATAAAGGTAGTAATATCATAGTTGTGCTAGTTGAGTAATTGTGGAATTGAAAAATACATGTGTTGGAGTTTGTGATTCCCGTAGCATGCACGTATGGTGAACCGTTATGTAACGAAGTCAGAGCATGAAGTATTTGTTGACTGTCTTCCTTTGTGTGGCGGTCGGGATCACGCGATGGTTAACTCCTACCAACCCTTCCCCTAGGAGCATGCGTAGTAGTACTTTGCTTCGAGGGCTAATAAATTTTTTCAATAATTATATGAGTTCTTTATGACTAATGTGAGTCCATGGATTATATGCACACTTAACTTTCCGCAATTTTCTAGGCTCTTTGGTACCGCACATTGCCCTTTCTCACCTTGAGAGTCGGTGCAAACTTCGCCGGTGCATCCAAACCCCGTGATATGATATGCTCTATCACACATAAACCTCCTTATATCTTCCTCAAAACAGCCACCATACCTACCTATCATGGCATTTCCATAGCCATTCCGAGATACATTGCCATGCAACTTTCCACCGTTTCATTTATCATGACATACTCCATTATTGTCATATTGCTTTGTATGATCATGTAGTTGACATTGTATTTGTGGCAAAGCCACCGTTCATAATTCTTTCATACATGTCGCTCTTGATTCATTGCTACACCGCCGGAGGCATTCATATAGAGTCATATTTTGTTCTAAGTATTGAGTTGTAATTCATGAGTTGTAAGTAAATAAAAGTGTGATAATCATCATTATTAGAGCATTGTCCCAAGTGAGGAAAGGATGATGGAGACTATGATTCCCCCACAAGTCGGGATGAGACTCCGGACTAAAAAAAAGAGGCCATAAAAAAAGAGAAAAGGCCCAAATAAAAAAATGAGAGAAAAAGAGAGAAGGGACAATGTTACTATCCTTTTTACCACACTTGTGCTTCAAAGTAGCACCGTGATCTTCATAATAGAGAGTCTCTCATATTGTCACTTTCATATACTAGTGGGAAATTTCATTATAGAACTTGGCTTGTATATTCCAATGATGGGCTTCCTCAAATGCCCGAGGTCTTCATGAGCAAGCAAGTTGGATGCACACCCACTTAGTTTCTTTTTGAGCTTTCATACACTTATAGCTCTAGTGCATCCGTTGCATGGCAATCCCTACTCCTCGCATTAACATCAATTGATGGGCATCTCCATAGCCCGTTGATTAGCCTCATTGATGTGAGACTTTCTCCTTTTTTGTCTTCCCACACAACCCCTACCGTTATACCTTATTCCACCATAGTGCTATATCCATGGCTTGCGCTCATGTATTGCGTAAGAGTTAAAAAGGTTGAAGCGCGTTAAAAGTATGAACCAAATGCTTGGCCAAAATCGGGGTCGTACATGATATGAATATTTTGTGTGGGGAAGATGGAGCATAGCCAGACTATATGATTTTGTAGGGATAACTTGCTTTGGCTATGTTATTTTGATAAGACATAATTGCTTAGTTAGTATGCTTGAAGTATTATTGTTTTTATGTCAACATTAAACTTTTATCTTGAATCATATCAAATCTGAACATTCATGCCTCAATAAGAATAATTATATTGAAATTATGCCAAGTAGCATTCCACATCAAAAGTTCTGTTTTTATCATTTACCTACTCGAGGACGAGCATGAATTAAGCTTGGCGATGCTTGATACGTCTCCAACGCATCTATAATTTTTGATTGTTCCATGCTATACTATATTCTATTTTGGACATTATTGGGATTTATTATACACTTTTATATTATTTTTGGGACTAACCTATTAATCGGAGGCCCATCCCAGAATTGTTGTTTTTTGCCTATTTCAGAGTTTCGCAGAAAAAGAATATCAAACGGAGTCCAAATGGAATGAAACCTTCGGGAACGTGATTTTCGGAACGAACGTGATCCAGAGGACTTGGACCGTACGTCAAGACATCAACCAGGAGGGCACGAGGTAGGGGGGCGCGCCTACCCCCCAGGCGCGCCCTCCACCCTCGTGGGCCACCTGTTGCTCCACCGACGTACTCCTTCCTCCTATATATACCTACGTACCCCCAAACTACCAGACACGGAGCCAAAAACCTAATTCCACCGCCGCAACCTTCTGTACCCGTGAGATCCCATCTTGGGGCTTGTTCCAGAGCTCCACCGGAGGGGGCATCGATCACGGAGGGCTTCTACATCAACACCATAGCCTATCCGATGATGTGTGAGTAGTTTACCTCAGACCTTCGGGTCCATAGTTATTAGCTAGATGGCTTCTTCTCTCTTTTTGGATCTCAATACAATGTTCTCCCCCTCTCTCGTGGAGATCTATTCGATGTAATCTTGTTTTGCGGTGTGTTTGTTGAGATCGATGAATTGTGGGTTTATGATCAAGTTTATCTATGAACAATATTTGAATCTTCTGAATTCTTTTATGTATGATTGGTTATCTTTGCAAGTCTCTTTGAATTATCAGTTTGGTTTAGCCTACTAGATTGATCTTTCTTGCAATGGGAGAAGTGCTTAGCTTTGGGTTCAATCTTGCGGTGTCCTTTCCCAGTGACAGTAGGGGCAGCAAGGCATGTATTGTATTGTTGCCATCGAGGATAACAAGATGGGTTTTATATCATATTGCATGAATTTATCCCTCTACATCATGTCATCTTGCTTAAAGCGTTACTCTGTTCTTATGAACTTAATACTCTAGATGCATGCTGGATAGCGGTCGATGTGTGGAGTAATAGTAGTAGATGCAGGCAGGAGTCGGTCTACTTGTCTCGGACGTGATGCCTATATACATGATCATACCTAGATATTCTCATAACTATGCTCAATTCTGTCAATTGCTCAACAGTAATTTGTTCACCCACCGTAAATAGTTATGCTCTTGAGAGAAGCCACTAGTGAAACCTATGGCCCCCAGGTCTATTTTCCATCATATTAATCTTCTAACACTTAGCTATTTCCATTGCCTTTTATTTTGCTTTTATTTTGCTTTGCATCTTTACCATAAAATACCAAAAATATTATCTTATCATATCTATCAGGTCTCACTCTCGTAAGTGACCGTGTAGGGATTGACAACCCCTTATCGTGTTGGTTGCGAGGATTTATTTGTTTGTGTAGGTGCGAGGGACTTGTGCGTGGCCTCCTACTGGATTGATACCTTGGTTCTCAAAAACTGAGGGAAATACTTACGCTACTTTGCTGCATCACCCTTTCCTCTTCAAGGGAAAACCAACACAGTGCTCAAGAGGTAGCATGACCTAAACGGCAGTGCCACAAATAAGTTGCACTATCATTATTAACCTTGCATCTTTTGGCTTCAATATTATGAATATGTGTATCACTACAATCGAGATTCAACAGAAACAAACCACTCATCAAGGGTGCATGACCATAAAAGATATTACTCATATAAATAGAACAACCATTATTCTTTGATTTAAATGAATAACCATCCCGCATCAAACAAGATCCAGATATAATGTTCATGCTTAACGCTAGCACCAAATAACAATTATTCAGGTCTAAAACTAATCCCGAAGGTAGACGTAGAGGTAGTGTGCCGACGGCGATCACATCGACTTTGGAAGAATTTCCCACGCGCATCGTCACCTTGTCCTTAGCCAATCTTCGTTTAATCCATAGCCCCTATTTCGAGTTGCAAATATGAGCAACAGAACCAGTATCAAATACCCAGGCGCTACTACGAGCATTAGTAAGGTACACATCAATAACATGTATATCAAATATACCTTTCACTTTGCCATCCTTCTTATCCGCCAAATAGGTGGGGCATTTTCGCTTCCAGTGACCAGTCCCTTTGCAGTAGAAGCACTCAGTCTTAGGCTTAGGTCCAGACTTGGGCTTCTTCACTTGAGCAGCAACTTTCTTGCCGTTCTTCTTGAAGTTCCCCTTATTCCCTTTGTCCTTCTTCTTGAAACTAGTGGTCTTATTAACCATCAACACTTAATGCTCCTTCTTGATTTCTACCTCCGTAGCCTTTAGCATTGCGAAGAGCTCGGGAATTGTCTTATTCACCCCTTGCATATTATAGTTCATCATGAAGCTTTTGTAGATTGGTGGTAGTGATTGAAGAACTCTGTCAATGACACTAACATCAGGAAGATTAACTCCCAGTTGAGTCAAGTGGTTGTGGTACCCAGACATTCTGAGTGTATGTTGACCGACATAACTATTCTCCTCCATTTTGCAGCTATAGAATGTTGGAAATATGCCCTAGAGGCAATAATAAAATGGTTATTATTATATTTCCTTGTTCATGATTAATTGTCTATTATTCATGCTATAATTGTGTTATCCGGAAATCGTAATACATGTGTGAATACATAGACCACAACACGTCCCTAGTGAGCCTCTAGTTGACTAGCTCGTTGATCAAAAGATAGTCATGGTTTCCTGACTATGGACATTGGATGTCATTGATAACGGGATCACATCATTAGGAGAATGATGTGATGGACAAGACCCAATCTAAGCATAGCTCAAAAGATCGTGTAGTTCGTTTGCTATAGCTTTTCCGAATGTCAAGTATCATCTCCTTAGACCATGAGATTGTGCAACTCCCGGATACCGTAGGAGTGCTTTGGGTGTGCCAAACGTCACAACGTAACTGGGTGACTATAAAGGTGCACTACGGGTATCTCCAAAAGTGTTTGTTGGGTTGGCATGAATCGAGACTGGGATTTGTCACTCCGTATGATGGAGAGGTATCTCTGGGCCCACTCGGTAATGCATCATCATAATGAGCTCAATGTGACCAAGTGGTTGATCATGGGATCATGCAATGCGGTACGAGTAAAGTGACTTGCCGGTAACGAGATTGAACGAGGTATTGGGATACCGACGATCGAGTCTCGGGCAAGTAACGTACCGATTGACAAAGGGAATTGTATACGGGATTGATTGAATCCTTGACATCGTGGTTCATCCTATGAGATCATCGAGGAGCATGTGGGAGCCAACATGGGTATCCAGATCCCGCTGTTCGTTATTGACCGGAGAGTCGTCTCGGTCATGTCTGCGTGTCTCCCGAACCCGTAGGGTCTACACACTTAAGGTTCGGTGACGCTAGGGTTGTTGAGATATTAGTATACGGTAAACCGAAAGTTGTTCGGAGTCCCGGATGAGATCCCGGACGTCACGAGGAGTTCCGGAATGGTCCGGAGGTGAAGATTTATATATAGGAAGTCAAGTTTCGGCCATCGGGAAAGTTTCGGGGGTAATCAGTATTGTACCGGGACCACCAGAAGGGTCCCGGGGGTCCACCGGGTGGGGCCACCTATCCCGGAGGGCCCCATGGGCTGAAGTGGGAGGGGAACCAGCCCCTAGTGGGCTGGTGCGCCCCCTTTGGGCCTCCCCCTGCGCCTAGGGTTGGAAACCCTAGGGGTGGGGGGCGCCCCACTTGGCTTGGGGGGCAAGCCACCCCCCTTGGCCACCGCCCCCCCTTGGAGATCCCATCTCCTAGGGCCGGCGCCCCCCTAGGGGTCCTATATATAGTGGGGGGGAGGGAGGGCAGCCGCACCCCAGCCCCTGGCGCCTCCCTCTCCCTCTCGTGACACCTTTCCCTCTTGCTAAGCTTGGCGAAGCCCTGCCGAGATCGCCGTTGCTTCCACAACCACACCGTCGTGCTGCTGGATCTTCATCAACCTCTCCTTCCCCCTTGCTGGATCAAGTTGGAGGAGACGTCTTCCCAACCGTACATGTGTTGAACGCGGAGGTGCCGTCCGTTCGGTGCTAGGTCATCGGTGATTTGGATCACGACGAGTACGACTCCATCAACCCCGTTCTCTTGAACGCTTCCGCTCGCGATCTACAAGGGTATGTAGATGCACTCCCCTCTCCCTCGTTGCTAGATGACTCCATAGATTGATCTTGGTGATGCGTAGAAAATTTTAAAATTCTGCTACGTTCCCCAACAGTGGCATCATGAGCTAGGTCTATGCGTAGTTTCTATGCACGAGTAGAACACAAAGCAGTTGTGGGCGTCGATATTGTCAATTTACTTGCCGTTACCAGTCTTATCTTGATTCGGCGGCATCGTGGGATGAAGCGGCCCAGACCGACCTCACACGTACGCTTACGTGAGACTGGTTCCACCGACTGACATGCACTAGTTGCATAAGGTGGCTAGCGGGTGTCTGTCTCTCCCACTTTAGTTGGATCGGATTCGATGAAAAGGGTCCTTACGAAGGGTAAATAGAAATTGGCATATCACGTTGTGGTTTTGGCGTAGGTAAGAAATGTTCTTGCTAGAAACCTATAGCAGCCACATAAAACTTGCAACAACAATTAGAGGACGTCTAACTTGTTTTTGCAGCATGTGCCGTGTGATATGATATGGCCAAAAGGATGTGATGAATGATATATGTGATGTATGAGATTGATCATGTTCTTGTAATAGGAATCACGACTTGCATGTCGATGAGTATGACAACCGGCAGGAGCCATAGGAGTTGTCTTAATTTATTTATGACCCGCGTGTCAACATAAACGTCATGTAATTACTTTACTTTATTGCTAAAGCGTTAGCCATAGTAGTAGAAGTAATAGATGACGAGACAACTTCAAGAAGACACGATGATGGAGATCATGGTGTCATGCCGGTGACAACGATGATCATGGAGCCCCGAAGATGGAGATCAAAAGGAGAAAATGATATTGGCCATATCATGTCACTATTTGATTGCATGTGATGTTTATCATGTTTTACATCTTATTTGCTTAGAACGACGGTAGCTTAAATAAGATGATCCCTCGTAATAATTTCAAGAAAGTGTTCCCCCTAACTGTGCACCATTGCGAAGGTTCGTTGTTTCGAAGCACCACGTGATGATTGGGTGTGATAGATTCTAACGTTCGAATACAACGGGTGTAAGCCAGATTTACACATGCAATACACTTAGGTTGACTTGACGAGCCTAGCATGTACAGACATGGCCTCGGAACACGGAAGACCGAAAGGTCGAGCATGAGTCGTATAGAAGATACGATCAACATGAAGATGTTCACCGATGTTGACTAGTCCGTCTCACGTGATGATCAGACACGGCCTAGTTGACTTGGATCATGTTTCACTTAGATGACTGGAGGGATGTCTATCTGAGTGGGAGTTCATTGAATAATTTGATTAGATGAACTTAATTATCATGAACTTAGTCTAAAATCTTTACAATATGTCTTGTAGATCAAATGGCCCACGTTGTCCTCAACTTCAACGCGTTCCTAGAGAAAACCAAGCTGAAAGATGATGGCAGCAACTATACGGACTGGGTCCGGAACCTGAGGATCATCCTCATAGCTGCCAAGAAAGATTATGTCCTAGAAGCACCGCTAGGTGACGCACCCATCCCAGAGAACCAAGACGTTATGAACGCTTGGCAGTCACGTGCTGATGATTACTCCCTCGTTCACCGCGGCATGCTTTACAGCTTAGAACCGGGGCTCCAAAAGTATTTTGAGCAACACGGAGCATATGAGATGTTCGAAGAGCTGAAGATGGTTTTCCAAGCTCATGCTCGGGTCGAGAGATATGAAGTTTCCGACAAGTTCTTCAGTTGTAAGATGGAGGAAAATAGTTCTGTCAGTGAGCACATACTCAAAATGTCTGGGTTGCATAACCGCTTGACTCAGCTGGGAGTTAATCTCCCGGATGACGTGGTCATTGACAGAATCCTTTAGTCGCTTCCACCGAGCTACAAGAGCTTTGTGATGAACTTCAATATGCAGGGGATGGAAAAGACCATTCCTGAGGTATATTCAATGCTGAAATCAGTGGAGGTGGAGATCAAAAAGGAACATCAATTGTTGATGGTTAATAAAACCACTAAGTTTAAGAAAGGCAAGGGTAAGAAGAACTTCAAGAAGGACGGCAAGGGGGTTGCCGCGCCCGGTAAGCAAGCTGCCAGGAAGAAGCCAAAGAATGGACCCAAGCCCGAGACTGAGTGTTTTATTGCAAGGGAAGTGGTCACTAGAAGCGAAACTGCCCCAAATACTTAGCGGACAAGAAGGCCGGCAACACTAAAGGTATATGTGATATACATGTACTTGATGTGTACCTTACCAGTACTCGTAGTAGTTCCTGGGTATTTGATACCGGTGCGGTTGCTCACATTTGTAACTCAAAGCAGGAGCTGTGGAATAAGCGGAGACTGGCGAAGGACGAGGTGACGATGTGCGTCGGGAATGGTTCCAAGGTCGATGTGATCGCCGTCGGCACGCTGCCTGAGGGAGTCCTGGATTAGGGGGTGTTCGGATAGCCGGACTATGCCTTCAGCCGGACTCCTGGACTATGAAGATACAAGATTGAAGACTTCGTCCCGTGTCCAGATGGGACTTTCCTTGGCGTGGAAGGCAAGCTTGGCGATGCGATATTCAAGATCTCCTACCATTGTAACCGACTCTGTGTAACCCTAACCCTATCCGGTGTCTATATAAACTGGAGGGTTGTAGTCCATAGGGGGGAATCAACTCCATACACAACAATCATACCATAGGCTAGCTTCTAGGGTTTAGCCTCCTTGATCTCGTGGTAGATCTACTCTTGTACTACCCATATCATCAATATTAATCAAGCAGGAGTAGGGTTTTACCTCCATCGAGAGGGCCCGAACCTGGGTAAAACAAAGTGTCCCCTGTCTCCTGTTACCATCCGGCCTAGACGCACAGTTCGGGACCCCCTACCCGAGATCCGCCGGTTTTGACACCGACATTGGTGCTTTCATTGAGAGTTCCTCTGTGTCGTCGCCTTTAGGCCCGATGGCCCCTTCGATCTTCAACAACGAGGCAGTCCAGGGTGAGACCTTTCTCCTCGGACAGATCTTCGTCTTCGGCGGCTTCGCACTGCGGGCCAATTCGCTTGGCCACCTTGAGCAGATCGAAAGCTACGCCCCTGGCCATTAGGTCAGGTTTGGAAGCCTAAATTACACGGCTGACATCCGCGGACACTTGATCTTCGACGGATTCGAGCCACAGCCAAGCGTGCCACACTGTCTCGATGGGCATGATATAGCTCTGCCGCCGAACAGCGCCTTGGAGGCCGAACACACATCGGTTCCGACCATCGATTCGGGACCCACTGCGCCAATCGAGGATGAGCGGTTGGACGTCACCTCAGGGGCTATGATCCCAAAAGCGATCGAGCCGAATGCTAGCCCCGCACTCTGCACAGCCCGTGACTTCAAGGGCCCGGACTCCATCCCGGACTCCGAACCCCCCGCGCCCCTACCAATCGAATTCGATTGGGCGCTGATGATGGAGTTCACCACCACAGACATCTTTCAGCACTCGCCCTTCGGCAACATCCTGAATTCTCTAAAGTCTCTTTCGTTGTCAGGAGAGCCCTGGCCGGACTATGGTCAGCAAGGATGGGATGCGAACGATGAAGAAATCCAAAACCCACCCACCACCCACTTTATAGCCACTGTCGACGATCTAACCGACATGCCTGACTTCGGCTCCGAAGACATCGACAACATGGATGACGATGGAGGAGATACCGACGAACCAACGCCCATAGGGCATTGGACAGCCACCTCATCTCATGATGTGTACATGGTGGACACCCCTAAGGGAAGCGACAACGAGGAAAAAGGGGGCGGGACGAGAGATCGACCCCCCGAAAAGCAATCAAGGCGTCAGCGCAAACGCCGGCCCAAGCCCCGCCTCGACAAAAACCCAGCCATAGAGCAGGATGAGCCAGTAGACGACGAGCAGGCCTTAGAGCAACCGTCCGAATAGGGCAACATGGATAGATAAACCGAACATCCCTCCCCCGGCGAAAACGGCATTCCGGACGACCTCACGCCAAATAAACCTATGGAGCAGAAAAATCTCCATGAGGGGCTCGTTGCAACTGCACGCAGCCTAAAAAAGCAGAAGCGGAAGCTAAAAATAGCAGAAGATGCACTTCGGATCAGATGGAGCAAGGTAATCAATGCCACAGATAAGTACGGCGACAGACGCCGCACTAAAAGCTATCCGAAAAGAAAGCTACTGCCTGAATTCGACAAAGAGGCCTCAGAACCCTCGCATTCAAAAAACGAAAAAGCCGCACGATCGGATAGACGACCCCATAAAGCGACAAGCGGCGCCGCACCTAAATAGGCATGCGACCCTCTTAAGGATTCGCATCATGGCCCAGTCAGGTCCATTTATGGGCCAAGAAAGCAAGCTCTCGTAAGCAATGCTATGAAGCCATCATCAGAGTCCGGCATACCCAAATACAGGGGTGCCGCACACCCCCTATGTTTCACCGATGAGGTCCTGGACTATGAATTCCCAGAGGGATTCAAACCCGTAAACATAGAGGCATACGATGGTACAACAGACCCTGGAGTCTGGATCGAGGATTATATCCTCCACATACACACGGCTAGAGGAGATGATCTCCACGCCATAAAATATCTACCCCTCAAGCTTAAAGGGCCAGCCCGGCATTGGCTTAAAAGCCTTCCCGAAAACTCAATTGGAAGCTGGGAAGAGCTCGAGGATGCTTTCCGAGCAAACTTTCAAGGGACCTATGTCCGCCCTCCGGATGCAGACGATCTTAGTCACATAACTCAACAACCCGGAGAATCAGCTCGGTAGTTCTGGAATAGATTCCTCACTAAAAAGAATCAGATAGTCGACTGTCCGGACGCTGAAGCCTTAGCAGCTTTCAGACATAATGTCTGAGACGAATGGCTCGCCAGACACCTCGGCCAAGAAAAGCCAAGAATAATGGCCGCACTAACAAGCCTCATGACCCGCTTTTGTGCAGGAGAGGGCAGCTGGTTGGCAAGGTGCGGCCCCAGCGACCCAAGTACATCCGAAACCAGGGATGGAAACGGAAGACCGCGACGCAACAAGGACTGTCGCCGGACTAAGGACAAATGTCCGAAGAGCACGGCAGTCAACGCCGGATTCAAAGGCTCACACCAAAATCAGGAAAAATCGCCCCCCAGGATAACAGGGATGATCCATCCAACTTAAATAAAATCCTGGACAGGATATGTCAGATACACAGCACTCCCGGGAAGCCTGCTAACCATACCCACAGAGACTGTTGGGTCTTCAAACAATCTGGCAGACTCAATGCCGAACGCAAGGGGCTCGACACAGCAAGCGAAGACGAGGACGAACCCCACCAGCAGAGCACTAGGAAACAAAAGAACTTCCCACAAGAAGTAAAAATAGTGAACTCACTTCACATAACAAAACGTGCGGTGCCCGTAAAGGTACGCACCACACAGCGCATCCCCAAAGGATCCTGCCACTGGTTGTCAAAACCGACCACCTTCGATCAGCTAGATTATTCTAGGAATATCAAGAATGTAGGATGGACTGCCTTGATACTCGATCCAACAATTGGCGGGCTCAAGTTTTCAAATGTCCTTATGGACGGCGGCAGCGGACTAAACCTGATATATCAGGATGCAATACAGCACATGGGGATAAACCCAGCAAGAATCTGCCGCAGCAAAACCTCCTTTCAAGGGGTAATACCTGGTCCGGACACCCATTGTACGGGTTTTCTCCGGCTCACAGTCACATTCGGCTCTGCCGATAACCTCCGTCGTGAAAAGCTGACCTTCCACGTCGTCCCGTTCTCAAGTCGCTATCAAGCACTACTGGGACGTGAAGCTTTCGCTAGATTTAACGCAATACCACATTATGCATCTCTTACGCTTAAGATGCCTGGTCCACGAGGCATCATCTCTTTAATGGGGAAGCACTAAAGTGCGCCTCCCCAAGCGGAGGACAGTGCGGCCGCTTTAACAGCCCCACAGCAAAATGGCCTCACCGGCCAAAAAACTTCAAAATAGGTCATTTAAAGACCACGAACGCGGATAGACGAGTTTGGTGCAGAATCATCATTGATGCAGGTCTAGAAGCCATATACCCCCGCACAAGGGGCTCCACGCATATACAATAAGAGACAATAAAGCTCAAAATTCCATATATTACTTTATACTTTGCTTATTTTAAATTTCTTTCTTTTTTCTGCATGACCCGTTTTCAACTCAGTTCCTCTCTTTTACAGATGAACGTCGTGCGGCGCCCGTCCAGGATACGGCACAACGGAGACACAGGCGCAGACGTGCAGTAGGGACCCGTCCTAAAGGATTCTTTTTAGATTAAGACCCTGCGTAAACCTTTTTTACTGTCTCTTGTTGCTACACATCCCCTGGTTTTTCTTTCTAATATAACCAAGGAGGAGGCTGGCGTCTTGGCATGTGGCCACGTCAGAATTTTTGCACGTACTTGGACACTAGGGGCTTTTTCAATAAAGAGTGTTGTTTGGCCCGCACTCATAAAGACCGAACACCTTAGGGAGTGTTCGGCGTCGCGAGTTTTGGCATTATATGCATCGTCTCCGAATCATGTCTTTGGTGAAATGTTGGGTTGCCCGGCTCCTGAGTTCGGCTACCTTATGTTCCGCTTTATCGGCTAAGGTAGCACCAGGAGAACTACTGCGATTGTGCCCCCGGTTCGGCTAGGGCGAGCACCTCAGTAGAGAAAGCCGAAAACTGACTATCATGATGTAGCGTGAGACTGGTCAGCCACTCGATGACCGATCGGAATCTATCGGATTCCTCCGCTTTGACGAAGGACTGCTTCCCGGTCAGGCACATACGCGCCCCGAATTCGGACGAGCACAGTTGCCACCAAGGAGCTACCTAAAGAGTCTCATTTTCAAACTCCTATGGCTAAGTGAAAGTGTTAAAGCATTATAGTCCGCTTGCCTGGCCCGCTGCGCTATCACCTCCTTTGTAGGACCAAGACGTTGGGTTAAGTGTGAGAATGCGTCTTCTGTGAGCACCCCCGCACTATGTGCGTGGGGGCTGAAGCCAACGACTGCCATCTTTCAGATTCTATACATATATATATATATATTAAAACGGCCGATTAGAAGGTGTTTACAATACTTGGAGGCACAAGTATAAAATAAGCCACTACAGTTTATCAAAATATTACTTCATAATTACATATGCTATCTTAACATAGCATCTTTCGGGCACTGCGTCTCTATTACACGAGCGCCTTCAAGAACTTCTTGAAAATAGTGCTCGGAAGGTACTCGGCTTTGGTCCGAATCTCGGGACGCAACAACAGTGGCCTCCATCTCTGCCCAGTATGTCTTAACACGGGCAAGAGCCATCCGTGCGCCCTCTATGCATGCTGACCTCTTAATTGCATTTATACGCGGCACCGCGTCAAGGAATTGTTGCACCAAGCTGAAATAGCTCTTCGGCTCCGATCTCCCTGGACACAGATGATCCATGACGTACTTCATGACGAGTCCGGACAACCTATTCAGTTCGGCCCATTGAGCCAAATGATCATCCACTGCCAGTGGACGCTCTGGATTATGAAACTGCGACCAGAAAAGCTTTTTCACTTCGCAATCTTTCTGATCTCGAAAGTGTTCAGTCGCATCAGCGGCACTTGTTGCCAAGTCCAGATAGGTGTCCTTCACACTCCACATCCAGTCCAACGGAGCAAACTTCGGATCACAAAACTTCCTCCGCAGCATAAAGGGCTTTCCAGCCGCAATCTGGTCGGCCTGACGTAGCTCCTCTTTCGCAGCTCTCATCGCAGAGCGAGCGTCCTTGGCATCGGCAACGGCCTTTTCTAAATCCGTCTGTTTTGCCTGGTCTTCTTTTTCAAGAAGTTTGCAACGGTCGGTAACGCTTCTTAACTCTTCGGCCATCTCGGCCATCTCCTCTTTGCTTCGGCAATGAGCATCCTATTCGGCTCTCAGCTCTTCAAGGGCCTCCTTGGCAGCCGCATCGCTTTTTCTGGCTTGCTCCTTCGCTCGGGCAAGTTTTTCCCTAAGATTCTCCATGGCGGCCGCACCATCTGCGTCAAGCACACACATTGTAAGACACTGGCATAAAGCTCCTCTTACCTGGCGCCGCCCGAAGAATTCCATACCTTGAGCCTCATCAAGCCGCTTATTGACAAGCGCGATGTCGGCATCCGCCACGTCCAGTTGCCGCTTTAGTTCGGCCAAATCATTAGTCCGGCTTGATTCCGGACACCTCGCCACCTACATTCAAAGGCGACATCTTAGACCTGGGATTATGATCCTCTATGTGCCGTCATTTCTTGACAACACACAGAGTCTCAGGGGCTACTATCTACACAGGGCGCATCTTATTTATGTGCAACTAACAAAAGTGTACATTATCTAACGTACCTCAAAACCCGTCAGTAAACTTTTGACGGCCTCATGCAATCCGTTTTCTGTGGATGAAATCCTTTCAATCATCGTGCCCATCAATGCACAGTGCTCCTCTGAGATAGAAGCTCGCCCCAGCAGAATCTTTAGCTCCTCCGACCGAGCACCAGACGGTGCCGGACTTGTCCTATGGCCCCTTTCGAAGGCCGGATACGGAGAACCTCGGGGGACCGCACTGCCGCCTTCCGCCCCTGCTGGATTCGGGGAAACTCTCCGCAATGACACCTCAGGGTCGCCCGCCTCGCTAGGCGGCACGGCAGGGGGAGGCATCCCGCTCTCCATCATCTCCGGAAGAAGATCTCCCGAAGACGAGCTCTGCTGAGAAGGGCTGAGGTCTGAGCTGCAAGATAAAATTTCGGTTAGTCCTCTCAGATATAAATCAAAGATTTCTCTCATCCCTCAAAAGAAACACCTCTCTCTACTTACGGCTCGCTGGAGGGCTGATCCCCTTGAGGGCATAGTCCGGCCGAGGAACTCCCCGGCGCCGGACCCTCTGACGAGGATTTTCTCCCCCGTTTCAAGACCACGGTTTCCGGGTCGTCAGAGGCGGCTCTCTTCTTCCCCTCGGGAAAGGAATTGTCGGTTCCTCCCTTCGGAGCAGCCTCCTTCGAGGAGGCCATAGCTTCCTTGTCCTCCCCCGCCAAAGGCATTGTCTCCAGCATCCTGACCAGCACAGGATCCGGCCTGGTTTCAGGAAGGGGAGCCGGACACCTGATCAGCTTTGCCTTCGCTATCCACTCCTGCTCAAAAGGAAGGCTCTTTTAGGGGCAAGTTTATAACGATTATACGGATAGAAGGTCCGGGCACGAGGTCGCTTACCTGAGTATCCGGGCGATTGTAGCTTAGACCTGCGTCCTCGGTTAAATCCGGACACATCTCTTGTGATCCGAAGAACAGTCTATACATCTCCGCGGGCGTTGCGCCCATGAAGTTCTGGAGAGTTCGCGGTCCCTCTGGATTAAACTCCCACAGGCGAAGGGGGCGACGTTTGCCGGGCAGTATTCGGCGAATCAGCATGACCTGCGTCACCTTGACCAGGTTGAGTTCTCCTACTAGGAGATCCCTAATGCGGCCCTGAAACAGGGGCACGTCTTTGGATAACCCCCAATCTAATCCTTTGTTGATCCATGACGCCAGCCGTGGTGGGGGACCCAAGCGAAAGGCAGGAGGCGCCGCCCACTTGGCGCTCCTGGGAGCGGTGATATAGAACCATTCTCGTTGCCACAAGCCGAGCTCTTCTTGAAAGAAGCCCTCGGGCCATGGAGCATTAGCATTCTTACTTATGACAGCGCCTCCGCACTCTGCATGCCGTCCCTCGATCATCTTCGGCTCCACTCCAAAGTTCTTGAGCCACAATCCGAAGTGAGGGGTAACACGGAGGAACGCTTCGCATACAACAATGAATAAGGAAATATGGAGGATGGACTCCGGAGCTAAGTCATGAAGTTCCAGCCCATAATAAAACAGCAGCCCCCTCACGAAGGGGTCCATCGGGAAGCCTAACCCCCGAAGGAAGTGAGACATGAACACTACGCTCTCGCCAGGCTGGGGACTTGGAATAGCTTGCCCTTGAACAGGCAACCTATGCGGGATTTTGGCGGTCAAGAACTTAGCCTCTCTCAACTTTAGCACGTCCCCCTCCGTGACGGAGGAGGGCATCCATCAGCCCTGGAGGTCGGAACCGGACATTGTCGGAGGTCCGAAGCGCCTGGAATCTGAAGCCTAGGGTGTTGGAACTCGAGGCGACGGGCGAACTCGTTTGAGATTGAAAAAGGGAGTAAGGCCTTGGTCTCTTTATAAGAGGTTGAATACCAAGAGCCCTCCCCATAACCGTTTGGGACTCACCTCTAATCGAGAAAACATGCTAACGGGCACGATTGGGTTACCCACGTCCGTATTGATGAGGATCCCGTAAAGGGGGGCACACGATCTCTGCTTTGACAAGACGTGCCAAGGAAACCACCTCGCAAAACATGCTGAGGTGGAAAAGTGAAAACGATTCGAGTAAAGGACTTGGCTGTGGTGTGATGGTGCACTGCAGAATACGTCAGCAGATTTGATTTGTGTTAATATTATTCTCTCTATGGCAATATGTGCAAACTTATTTTACAGAGCCAGACACTACTCTTGGTGATTATAATCTTTTATGAAGGACTTGGAGGAGGAACCCGCCTTGCAATGCCGAAGACAATTTGCGCGCCGGACTCCTCGTCATTGAAGCCTGGTTCAGGGGCTACTGAGGGAGTCCTGGATTAGGGGGTGTTCGGATAGCTGGACCATGCCTTCAGCCGGACTCCTGGACTATGAAGATACAAGATTAAAGACTTTGTCCCGTGTCCGGATGGGACTTTCCTTGGCGTGGAAGGCAAGCTTGGCGATGCGATATTCAAGATCTCCTACCATTGTAACCGACTCTGTGTAACCCTAACCCTATCCGGTGTCTATATAAACCGGAGGGTTGTAGTCCGTAGGGGGGAATCAACTCCATACACAACAATCATACCATAGGCTAGCTTCTAGGGTTTAGCCTCCTTGATCTCGTGGTAGATCTACTCTTGTACTACCCATATCATCAATATTAATCAAGCAGGAGTAGGGTTTTACCTCCATCGAGAGGGCCCGAACCTGGGTAAAACAAAGTGTCCCCTGTCTCCTGTTACCATCCGGCCTAGACGCACAGTTCGGGACCCCCTACCCGAGATCCGCCGGTTTTGACACCGACATTGGTGCTATGACTATGAGATTATGCAACTCCCGTTGCCGGAGGAACACTTTGGGTGCTACAAACGTCACAACGTAACTGGGTGATTATAAAGGAGCATTACAGGTGTCTCCAAAGGTAGATGTTGGGTTGGCGTATTTCGAGATTAGGATTTGTCACTCCGATTGTCGGAGAGGTATCTCTGGGCCCTCTCGGTAATACACATCACATAAGCCTTGCAAGCATTACAACTAATATGTTAGTTGTGAGATGATGTATTACGGAACGAGTAAAGAGACTTGCCGGAAACGAGATTGAACTAGGTATTGGATACCGACGATCGAATCTCGGGCAAGTAACATACCGATGACAAAGGGAACAACGTATGTTGTTATGCGGTCTGACCGATAAAGATCTTCGTAGAATATGTAGGAGCCAATATGGGCATCCAGGTCCCGCTATTGGTTATTGACCGGAGACATGTCTCGGGTCATGTCTACATTGTTCTCGAACCCGTAGGGTCCGCACGCTTAAGGTTACGATGACAGTTATATTATGAGTTTATGCATTTTGATATACCGAATGTTGTTCGGAGTCCCGGATGTGATCATGGACATGACGAGGAGTCTCGAAATGGTCGAGACGTAAAGATTGATATATTGGAAGCCTATATTTGGATATCGGAAGTGTTCTGGGTGAAATCGGGATTTTACCGGGTTACCGGGAGGTTACCGGAACCCCCCGGGAGCCATATGGGCCTTCATGGGCCTTAGTGGAAAGGAGAAAGGGGCAGCCCAAGGTGGCTGCGCCACTTCCCCCTCCCCTAGTCCTATTAGGACTAGGAGAAGGTGGCCGGCCCCCCTCTCTCTCTTTCCCCCTTTGGGGAATCCCAGTTGGAATAGGATTGGGGGGGAGTCCTACTCCCGGAAGGAGTAGGACTCCTCCTGCGCCTTCCTCCTTGCCCGGCGCTCCCCTCCCCCCTTGGCTCCTTTATATACTGAGGTAGAGGCACCCTAGAACACACAAGTTGATCCACGTGATCTATTCCTTAGCCGTGTGCGGTGCCCCCTGCCACCATATACCTCGATAATACTGTAGCGGAGTTTAGGCGAAGCCCTGCTGTTGTAGTACATCAAGATCGTCACCACGCCATCGTGCTGACGGAACTCTTCCCCGACACTTTGCTGGATCGGAGTCCGGGGATCGTCATCGAGCTGAACGTGTGCTCGAACTCGGAGGTGCCGTAGTTTCGGTGCTTGATCGGTTGGATCGTGAAGACGTACGACTACTTCCTCTACGTCGTGTCATCGCTTCCACAGTCGGTCTGCGTTGGGTACGTAGACAACACTCTCCCCCTCGTTGCTATGCATCACATGATCTTGCGTGTGCGTAGGAAATTTTTTGAAATTACTACGAAACCCAACAGTGGCATCCGAGCCTAGGTTATTTATGTTGATGTTATATGCACGAGTAGAACACAAGTGAGTTGTGGACGATACAAGTCATACTGCCTACCAGCATGTCATACTTTGGTTCGGCGGTATTGTTGGACGAGACGACCCGGACCAACCTTATGCGTACGCTTACGCGAGACCGGTTCCCTCGACGTGCTTTGCACATAGATGGCTTGCGGACGACTGTCTCTCCAACTTTAGTTGAACCAAGTATGACTACGCCCGGTCCTTGCGAAGGTTAAAACGGAGTCTATTTGACAAACTATCATTGTGGTTTTGATGCGTAGGTGAGATTGGTTCTTGCTTAAAGCCCGTAGCAGCCACGTAAAACTTGCAACAACAAAGTAGAGGACGTCTAACTTGTTTTTGCAGGGCATGTTGTGATGTGATATGGTCAAGGCATGATGCTGAATTTTATTGTATGAGATGATCATGTTTTGTAACCGAGTTATCGGCAACTGGCAGGAGCCATATGGTTGTCGCTTTATTGTATGCAATGCAATCGCGATGTAATGCTTTACTTTATTACTAAACGGTAGGGATAGTCGTAGAAGCATAAGATTGGCAAGACGACAACGATGCTACGATGGAGATCAAGGTGTCGCACCGGTGACGATGGTGATCATGACGGTGCTTCGGAGATGGAGATCACATGCACAAGATGATGATGGCCAAATCATATCACTTATATTGATTGCATGTGATGTTTATCTTTTTATGCATCTTATCTTGCTTTGATTGACGGTAGCATTATAAGATGATCTCTCACTAAATTATCAAGAAGTGTTCTCCCTGAGTATGCACCGTTGCGAAAGTTCTTCGTGCTGAGACACCACGTGATGATCGGGTGTGATAGGCTCTACGTTCAAATACAACGGGTGCAAAACAGTTGCGCACGCGGAATACTCAGGTTATACTTGACGAGCCAAGCATATACAGATATGGCCTCGGAACACGGAGACCGAAAGGTCGAGCGTGAATCATATAGTAGATATGATCAACATAATGATGTTCACCGATGAAACTACTCCATATCACGTGATGATTGGACATGGTTTAGTTGATTTGGATCACGTGATCACTTAGAGGATTAGAGGGATGTCTATCTAAGTGGGAGTTCTTAAGTAATATGATTAATTGAACTTAAATTTATCATGAACTTAGTACCTGATAGTATCTTGCTTGTTTATGTTGATTGTAGATAGATGGCTCGTGCTGTTGTTCCGTTGAATTTTAATGCGTTCCTTGAGAAAGCAAAGTTGAAAGATGATGGTAGCAATTACACGGACTGGGTCCGTAACTTGAGGATTATCCTCATTGCTGCACAGAAGAATTACGTCCTGGAAGCACCGCTGGGTGCCAGGCCTGCTGCTGGAGCAACACTAGATGTTATGAACGTCTGGCAGAGCAAAGCTGATGACTACTCGATAGTTCAGTGTGCCATGCTTTAAGGCTTAGAATCGGGACTTCAACGACGTTTTGAACGTCATGGAGCATATGAGATGTTCCAGGAGTTGAAGTTGATATTTCAAGCAAATGCCCGGATTGAGAGATATGAAGTCTCCAATAAGTTCTATAGCTGCAAGATGGAGGAGAACAGTTCTGTCAGTGAGCATATACTCAAAATGTCTGGGTATAATAATCACTTGATTCAATTGGGAGTTAATCTTCCAGATGATTGCGTCATTGACAGAATTCTCCAATCACTGCCACCAAGCTACAAGAGCTTCGTGATGAACTATAATATGCAAGGGATGAACAAGACTATTCCCGAGCTCTTCGCAATGCTGAAAGCTGCGGAGGTAGAAATCAAGAAAGAGCATCAAGTGTTGATGGTCAACAAGACCACTAGTTTCAAGAAAAAGGGCAAAGGAAAGAAGAAGGGGAACTTCAAGAAGAACGGCAAGCTAGTTGCTGCTCAAGAGAAGAAACCCAAGTCTGGACCTAAGCCTGAAACTGAGTGCTTCTACTGCAAGCAGACTGGACACTGGAAGCGGAACTGCCCCAAGTATTTGGCGGATAAGAAGGATGGCAAAGTGAACAAAGGTATATGTGATATACATGTTATTGATGTGTACCTTACTAATGATCGCAGTAGCACCTGGGTATTTGATACTGGTTTTGTTGCTAATATTTGCAACTCGAAACAGGGGCTACGGATTAAGCGAAGATTGGCTAAGGACGAGGTGACGATGCGCGTGGGAAACGGTTCCAAAGTCGATGTGATCGCGGTCGGCACGCTACCTCTACATCTACCTTCGGGATTAATATTAGACCTAAATAATTGTTATTTGGTGCCAGCGTTGAGCATGAACATTATATCTGGATCTTGTTTAATGCGAGACGGTTATTCATTTAAATCAGAGAATAATGGTTGTTCTATTTATATGAGTAATATCTTTTATGGTCATGCACCCTTGAAGAGTGGTCTATTCTTATTGAATCTCGATAGTAGTAATACACATATTCATAATGTTGAAGCCAAAAGATGCAGAGTTGATAATGAAAGTGCAACCTATTTGTGGCACTGTCGTTTAGGTCATATCGGTATAAAGCGCATGAAGAAACTCCATACTGATGGACTTTTGGAACCACTTGATTATGAATCACTTGGTACTTGCGAACCGTGCCTCATGGGCAAGATGACTAAAACACCGTTCTCCGGTACTATGGAGAGAGCAACAGATTTGTTGGAAATCATACATACCGATGTATGTGGTCCGATGAATATTGAGGCTCGTGGCGGATATCGTTATTTTCTCACCTTCACAGATGATTTAAGCAGATATTGGTATATCTACTTAATGAAACATAAATCTGAAACATTTGAAAAGTTCAAAGAATTTCAGAGTGAAGTTGAAAATCATCGTAACAAGAAAATAAAGTTTCTACGATCTGATCGTGGAGGAGAATATTTGAGTTACGAGTTTGGTGTACATTTGAAAAATTGTGGAATAGTTTCGCAAGTCACGCCACCCGGAACACCACAGCGTAATGGTGTGTCCGAACGTCGTAATCGTACTTTACTAGATATGGTGCGATCTATGATGTCTCTTACTGATTTACTGCTATCTTTTTGGGGTTATGCTCTAGAGACGGCCGCATTCACATTAAACAAGGCACCATCAAAATCCGTTGAGACGACGCCTTATGAACTGTGGTTTGGCAAGAAACCAAAGTTGTCGTTTTTGAAAGTTTGGGGCTGCTATGCTTATGTGAAAAAGCTTCAACCTGATAAGCTCGAACCCAAATCGGAGAAATGTGTCTTCATAGGATATCCAAAGGAAACTATTGGATACACCTTCTATCACAGATCCGAAGGCAAGACTTTTGTTGCTAAATTCGGAAACTTTCTTAAGAAGGAGTTTCTCTCGAAAGAAGTGAGTGGGAGGAAAGTAGAACTTGACGAGGTAACTGTACCTGCTCCCTTGTTGGAAAGTAGTACATCATAGAAAACTGTTTCTGCGACACCTACACCAATAAGTGAGGAAGTTAATGATAATGATCATGAAACTTCAGAACAAGATACTACTGAACCTCGTAGATCAACCAGAGTAAGATCCGCACCAGAGTGGTACGGTAATCCAGTTCTGGAAGTCATGCTACTAGATCATGATGAACCTACGAACTATGAAGAAGCGATGGTGAGCCCAGATTCCGCAAAGTGGCTTGAAGCCATGAAATCTGAGATGGGATCCATGTATGAGAACAAAGTATGGACTTTGGTTGACTTGCCCGATGATCGGCAAGCAATTGAGAATAAATGGATTTTCAAGAAGAAGACTGACGCTGATGGTAATGTTACTGTCTACAAAGCTCGACTTGTCGCAAAAGGTTTTCGACAAGTTCAAGGGGTTGACTACGATGAGACTTTCTCACCCGTAGCGATGCTTAAGTCTGTCCGAATCATGTTAGCGATTGCCGCATTTTATGATTATGAAATTTGGCAGATGGATGTCAAAACTGCATTCCTGAATGGATTTCTGGAAGAAGAGTTGTATATGATGCAACCGGAAGGTTTTGTCGATCCAAAGGGAGCTAACAAAGTGTGCAAGCTCCAGCGATCCATTTATGGACTGGTGCAAGCCTCTTGGAGTTGGAATAAACGCTTTGATAGTGTGATCAAAGCATTTGGTTTTATACAGACTTTCGGAGAAGCCTGTATTTACAAGAAAGTGAGTGGGAGCTCTGTAGCATTTCTAATATTATATGTGGATGACATATTGCTGATTGGAAATGATATAGAATTTCTGAATAGCATAAAGGGATACTTGAATAAAAGTTTTTCAATGAAAGACCTCGGTGAAGCTGCTTACATATTAGGCATTAAGATCTATAAAGATAGATCAAGACGCTTAATTGGACTTTCACAAAGCACATACCTTGACAAGATTTTGAAGAAATTCAAAATGGATCAAGCAAAGAAAGGATTCTTGCCTGTGTTACAAGGTGTGAAGTTGAGTAAGACTCAATGCCCAACCACTGCAGAAGATAGAGAGAATATGAAAGATGTTCCCTATGCATTAGCCATAGGCTCTATCATGTATGCAATGCTGTGTACCAGACCTGATGTGTGTCTTGCTATAAGTTTAGCAGGGAGGTACCAAAGTAATCCAGGAGTGGATCACTGGACAGCGGTCAAGAACATCCTGAAATACCTGAAAAGGACTAAGGATATGTTTCTCGTATATGGAGGTGACAAAGAGCTCACCGTAAAAGGTTACGTTGATGCAAGCTTTGACACTGATCCGGATGATTCTAAATCGCAAATCGGATACGTGTTTACATTAAACGGTGGAGCTGTCAGCTGGTGCAGTTCTAAACAAAGCGTCGTAGCGGGATCTACATGTGAAGCGGAGTACATAGCTGCTTCGGAAGCAGCGAACGAAGGAGTCTGGATGAAGGAGTTCATATCCGATCTAGGTGTCGTACCTAGTGCATCGGGTCCAATGAAAATCTTTTGTGACAATACTGGTGCAATTGCCTTGGCAAAGGAATCCAGATTTCACAAAAGGACCAAACACATCAAGAGACGCTTCAATTCCATCCGGGATCTAGTCCAGGTGGGAGACATAGAGATTTGCAAGATACATACGGATCTGAATGTTGCAGACCCATTGACTAAGCCTCTTCCACGAGCAAAACATGATCAACACCAAGGCTCCATGGGTGTTAGAATCATTACAGTGTAATCTAGATTATTGACTCTAGTGCAAGTGGGAGACTGAAGGAAATATGCCCTAGAGGCAATAATAAAGTTATTATTTATTTCCTTATAATCATGATAAATGTTTATTATTCATGCTAGAATTGTATTAACCGGAAACATAATACATGTGTGAATATATAGACAAACAAAGTGTCACTAGTATGCCTCTACTTGACTAGCTCATTAATCAAAGATGGTTATGTTTCCTAACCATGAACAATGAGTTGTTATTTGATTAACGAGGTCACATCATTAGTTGAATGATCTGATTGACATGACCCATTCCATTAGCTTAGCACCCGATCGTTTAGTATGTTGCTATTGCTTTTCTTCATGACTTATACATGTTCCTATGACTATGAGATTATGCAACTCCCGTTTGCCGGAGGAACACTTTGGGTGCTACCAAACGTCACAAAGTAACTGGGTGATTATAAAGGAGCATTACAGGTGTCTCCAAAGGTAGATGTTGGGTTGGCGTATTTCAAGATTAGGATTTGTCACTCCGATTGTCGGAGAGGTATCTCTGGGCCCTCTCGGTAATACACATCACATAAGCCTTGCAAGCATCACAACTAATATGTTAGTTGTGAGATGATGTATTACGGAACGAGTAAAGAGACTTGCCGGTAACGAGATTGAACTAGGTATTGGATACCGACGATCGAATCTCGGGCAAGTAACATATGATGACAAAGGGAACAACGTATGTTGTTATGCGGTCTGACCGATAAAGATCTTCGTAGAATATGTAGGAGCCAATATGGGCATCTAGGTCCCGCTATTGGTTATTGACCGGAGACATGTCTCGGTCATGTCTACATTGTTCTCGAACCTGTAGGGTCCGCACGCTTAAGGTTATGATGACAGTTATATTATGAGTTTATGCATTTTGATGTACCGAATGTTGTTCGGAGTCCCAGATGTGATCATGGACATGACGAGGAGTCTCTAAATGGTTGAGATGTAAAGATTGATATATTGGAAGCCTATATTTGGATATCGGAAGTGTTCCGGGTGAAATCGGGATTTTACCGGGTTACCGGGAGGTTACCAGAACCCCCCGGGAGCCATATGGGCCTTCATGGGCCTTAGTGGAAAGGAGAAAGGGGCAGCCCAAGGTGGCTGCGCCACTTCCCCCTCCCCTAGTCCTATTAGGACTAGGAGAAGGTGGCCGGCCCCCCTCTCTCTCTTTCCCCCTTTGGGGAATCCTAGTTGGAATAGGATTGGGGGGGAGTCCTACTCCCGAAAGGAGTAGGACTCCTCCTGCGCCCTCCTCCTTGGCCGGCGCCCCCCTCCCCCCTTGGCTCCTTTATATACTGAGGTAGAGGCACCCTAGAACACACAAGTTGATCCACGTGATCTATTCCTTAGCCGTGTGCGGTGCCCCCTGCCACCATATACCTCGATAATACTGTAGCGGAGTTTAGGCGAAGCCCTGCTGCTGTAGTACATCAAGATCGTCACCACGCCGTCATGCTGACGGAACTCTTCCCCGACACTTTGCTGGATCGGAGTCCGGGGATCGCCATCGAGCTGAACGTGTGCTCGAACTCGGAGGTGCCGTAGTTTCGGTGCTTGATCGGTTGGATCGTGAAGACGTACGACTACTTCCTCTACGTCGTGTCATCGCTTACGCAGTCGGTCTGCGTTGGGTACGTAGACAACACTCTCCCCCTCGTTGCTATGCATCACATGATCTTGCGTGTGCGTAGGAAATTTTTTGAAATTACTACGAAACCCAACACGAGCAACCAACTTATTGGAAATCATACATACTGATGTGTGCGGTCCAATGAGCGTTGAGGCTCGCGGTGGCTATCGTTATGTTCTCACCCTCACTGATGACTTGAGTAGATATGGGTATGTCTACTTAATGAAACACAAGTCTGAGACCTTTGAAAAGTTCAAGGAATTTCAGAGTGAGGTTGAGAATCAACGTGACAGAAAAAAATCAAGTTCTTGCGATCAGATCGTGGGGGAGAATACTTGAGTCACGAATTTGGCACACACTTAAGGAAATGTGGAATATTTTCACAACTCACGCCGCCTGGAACACCTCAGCGTAATGGTGTGTCCGAACGTCGCAATCGCACTCTATTGGATATGGTGCGATCTATGATGTCTCTTACCGATCTACCGCTGTCATTTTGGGGCTATGCTTTAGAGACTGCCGCATTCACCTTAAATAGGGCTCCGTCGAAATCCATTGAGACGACACCGTATGAATTATGGTTTGGGAAGAAACCTAAGCTGTCGTTTCTAAAAGTTTGGGGATGCGATGCTTATGTCAAGAAACTTCAACCTGAAAAGCTCGAACCCAAGTCGGAAAAATGCGTCTTCATAGGATACTCTAAAGAAACTATTGGGTATACCTTCTACCTCAGATCCGAAGGCAAGATCTTTGTTGCCAAGAATGGATCCTTTCTAGAGAAAGAGTTTCTCTCGAAAGAAGTAAGTGGGAGGAAAGTAGAACTAGATGAAGTGTTGCCTCTTGAACCGGAGAGTGGCGCAGCTCAAGAAAATGTTCCTGAGGTGCCTGCACCGACTAGAGAGGAAGTTAATGATGATGATCATGGAACTTCAGATCAAGTTGCTACTGAACTTCGTAGGTCCACAAGGACACGTTCCGCACCAGAGTGGTATGACAACCCTGTCTTGGAAATCATGTTGTTAGACAACGGTGAACCTTCGAACTATGAAGAAGCGATGGCTGGCCCAGATTCCGACAAATGGCTGGAAGCCATGAAATCCGAGATAGGATCCATGTATGAAAACAAACTATGGACTTTGACTGACTTGCCCGATGATCGGCGAGCCATAGAAAATAAATGGATCTTTAAGAAGAAGACATACACAGATGGTAATGTAACCATATATAAAGCTCGGCTTGTCGCTAAGGGTTATCGACAAGTTCAAGGGGTTGACTACGATGAGACTTTCTCACCCGTAGCAGAGCTGAAGTCCGTCCGAATCATGTTAGCAATTGCCGCATTCTATGATTATGAGATATGGCAAATGGACGTCAAAATGGCATTCCTTAATGGTTTCCTTAAGGAAGAATTGTATATGATGCAGCCGGAAGGTTTTGTCGATCCTAAGAATGCTGACAAGGTGTGCAAGCTCCAACGCTTGATCTATGGGTTGGTGCAAGCATCTCGGAGTTGGAACATTCATTTTGATGAGATGATCAAAGCGTTTGGGTTTACGTAGACTTATAGAGAAGCCTGCATTTACAAGAAAGTGAGTGGGAGCTCTGTAGCATTTCTCATATTGTATGTGGATGACATACTGTTGATTGGAAATGATATAGAATTCTTGGAAAGCATAAAGGCCTACTTGAACAAGTGTTTTTCAATGAAGGATCTTGGAGAAGCTGCTTACATATTAGGCATCAAGATCTATAGAGATAGATCGAGACGCCTCATTGGTCTTTCACAGAGTACGTACCTTGACAACATATTGAAGAAGTTCAATATGGATCAGTCAAAGAAGGGGTTCTTGCCTGTATTGCAAGGTATGAGATTGAGCACGGCTCAATGCCCGACCACGGCAGAAGATAGGGAAAAGATGAGTGTAGTCCCCTATGCCTCAGCCATAGGGTCTATCAAGTATGCTATGTTGTGTACCAGACCTGATGTAAACCTTGCCATAAGTTTGGTAGGAAGGTACCAAAGTAATCCCGGCATGGAACACTGGACAGCGGTCAAGAATATCCTGAAGTACCTGAAGAGGACTAAGGATATGTTTCTCATTTATGGAGGTGACGATGAGCTCGTCGTAAAGGGTTACGTCGATGCTAGCTTCGACACAGATCTGGATGACTCTAAGTCACAAACCGGATACCTGTATATTTTGAATGGTGGGGTAGTAAGCTGGTGCAATTGCAAGCAAAGCGTTGTGGCGGGATCTACATGTGAAGCGGAGTACATGTAGCCTCGGAGGCAGCACAAGAAGAAATCTAGGTGAAGGAGTTCATTACCGACCTAGGAGTCATCCAATGTGTTGGGCCCGATGATTCTCTTCTGTGACAACACTGGAGCTATTGCCCTTGCCAAGGAGCCCAGGTTTCACAGGAATACTAGGCATATCAAGCTTCGCTTCAACTCCATTCGTGAAAGTGTTCAAAATGGAGACATAAATATTTGTAAAGTACATACGGACCTGAATGTGGCAGATCCGTTGACTAAACCTCTCCCTAGAGCAAAACATGATCAACACCAGAACTCTATGGGTGTTCGATTCATCACAATGTAACTAGATTATTGACTCTAGTGCAAGTGTGGGACTATTGGAAATATGCCCTAGAGGCAATAATAAAATGGTTATTATTATATTTCCTTGTTTCATGATAATTGTCTATTGTTCATGCTATAATCGTGTTATCCGAAAATCGTAATACATGTGTGAATACATAGACCACAACACGTCCCTAGTGTGCCTCTAGTTGACTAGCTCGTTGATCAAAAGATAGTCATGGTTTCCTGACTATGGACATTAGATGTCATTGATAACGGGATCACATCATTAGGAGAATGATGTGATGGACAAGACCCAATCCTAAGCATAGCTCAAAGATCGTGTAGTTCGTTTGCTATAGCTTTTCCGAATGTCAAGTATCATCTCCTTAGACCATGAGATTGTGCAACTCCCGGATACCATAGGAGTGCTTTGGGTGTGCCAAACGTCACAACATAACTGGGTGACTATAAAGGTGCACTACGGGTATCTCCAAAAGTGTCTGTTGGGTTGGCACGAATCGAGACTGGGATTTGTCACTCCGTATGACGGAGAGGTATCTCTGGGCTCACTCGGTAATGCATCATCATAATGAGCTCAATGTGACCAAGTGGTTGATCACGGGATCATGCAATGCGGTACGAGTAAAGTGACTTGCCGGTAACGAGATTGAACGAGGTATTGGGATACCGACGATCGAGTCTCGGGCAAGTAACGTACTGATTGACAAAGGGAACTGTATACGGGATTGATTGAATCCTTGACATCGTGGTTCATCCGATGAGATCATTGAGGAGCATGTGGGAGCCAACATGGGTATCCAGATCCTGCTATTGGTTATTGACCGAAGAGTCGTCTCAATCATGTCTGCATGTCTCCCGAACCCGTAGGGTCTACACACTTAAGGTTCGGTGACGCTAGGGTTGTTGATATATTAGTATAAGGTAACCCGAAAGTTGTTCGGAGTCCCGGATGAGATCGCGGACGTCACGAGGAGTTCCGGAATGGTCCGGAGGTGAAGATTTATATATAGGAAGTCAAGTTTCAGCCATCGGGAAAGTTTCAGGGGTAATCGGTATTGTACCGGGACCACCGGAAGGGTCCCGGGGGTCCACCGGGTGGGGCCACCTATCCCGGAGGGCCCCATGGGCTGAAGTGGGAGGGGAACCAGCCCCTAGTGGGCTGGTGCGCCCCCTTTGGGCCTCCCCCTGCGCCTAGGGTTGGAAACCCTAGGGGTGGGGGGCGCCCCACTTGGCTTGGGGGGCAAGCCACCCCCCTTGGCCGCCGCCCCCCCTTGGAGATCCCATCTCCTAGGGCCGGTGCCCCCCTAGGGGTCCTATATATAGTGGGGGGAGGGAGGGCAGCCGCACCCTAGCCCGTGGCGCCTCCCTCTCCCTCTCGTGACACCTCTCCCTCTCGCTAAGCTTGGCGAAGCCCTGCCGAGATCGCCGTTGCTTCCACCACCACGCCGTCGTGCTGCTGGATCTTCATCAACCTCTCCTTCCCCCTTGCTGGATCAAGTTGGAGGAGATGTATTCCCAACCGTACGTATGTTGAATGCGGAGGTGCCGTCCGTTCGGCGCTAGGTCATCGGTGATTTGGATCACGACGAGTACGACTCCATCAACCCCGTTCTCTTGAACGCTTCCGCTCGCGATCTACAAGGGTATGTAGATGCACTCCCCTCTCCCTCGTTGCTAGATGACTCCATAGATTGATCTTGTTTATGCGTAGAAAATTTTAAAATTCTGCTACGTTCCCCAACATAGAACTTATTGGAGACTTCATATCTCTCAACTCGGGCAATTGCTTGAAATATTAACTTCAACTCCTGGAACATCTCATATGCTCCATGAAGTTCAAAACGTCGTTGAAGTCCCGATTATAAGTCATAAAGCATGGCACACTGAATTGCTCTGCTAGACGTTCATAACGTCCGGAGTTGCTCCTGCGGTGGGTCTTGCACCTAGCGGTGCTTCCAGGACGTAATTATTCTGTGCAGCAATGAGGATAATCCTCAAGTTACGGACCCAGTCCGTGTAGTTGCTACCATCATCTTTCAACCTAGCTCTCTCTAGGAATGCATTAAAATTCAAAGGAACGGTGGCATGGGCCATTGATCTACAACAACATAGACATGCAAAATATTATCAGGTACTAAGTTCATGATAAATTAAAGTTCAATTAATCATATTACTTAAGAACTCCCACTTAGATATACATCTCTCTAGTCATCTAAATGATCACGTGATCCATATCAACTAAACCATGTCCGATCATCACGTGAGATGGAGTAGTTTTCAACGGTGAACATCACTATGTTGATCATATGTACTATATGATTCACGTTCGACCTTTCGGTCTCAGTGTTCCGAGGCCATATCTGCATATGCTACGCTCGTTAAGTTTAACCCGAGTATTATCTATGTGTGCAAAACTGGCTTGCACCCGTTGTATGTGAATGTAGAGCTTATCACACCCAATCATCATGTGGTGTCTCGACACGACGAACTATAGCAACGGTGCATACTCATGGAGAACACTTATACCTTGAAATTCAGTGAGAGATCATCTTATAATGCTACTGCCATACTAAGCAAAATAAGATGCATGAAAGATAAACATCACATGCAATCAAAATAAGTGATATGGTATGGCCATCATCATCTTATGCCTTTGATCTCCATCTCCAAAGCACCGTCATGATCACCATCGTCACCGGCTTGACACCTTGATCTCCATCGTAGCATCGTTGTCATCTCGCCAACTATTGCTTCTACAACTATCGCTACCGCTTAGTGATAAAGTAAACAAATTACATGGCGATTGCATTTCATACAATAAAGCGACAACCATAAGGCTCCTGCCAGTTGCCGATAATGGTTACAAAACATGATCATCTCATACAACAATTTATATCTCGTCACGTCTTGACCATATCACATCACAACAAGCCCTGCAAAAACAAGTTAGACGTCATCTAATTTGTTGTTGCAAGTTTTACGTGGCTGCTACGGGCTTCTAGCAAGAACTGTTCTTACCTACGCATCAAAACCACAACGATTTTTCGTCAAGTGTGCTGTTTTAACCTTCAACAAGGACCGGACGTAGTCAAACTCGATTCAACTGAAGTTAGAGAAACTGACACCCACTAGCCACCTGTGTGCGAAGCACGTCGGTAGAACCAGTCTCATGAACGCGGTCATGTAATGTCGGTCCGGTCCGCTTCATCCAACAATAGCACCGAATCAAAGTAAGACGTTGCTGGTAACACTAGTAGAAAACAAGGCTTTGGTTGGGGCCTGGCCAGCCCATTAGTTCAGCCATGAACCGGGACCCATGGGGGCATACGTCCCGGTTCGTGAGCCCAGGGGGCCAGTCGGGGCCTCGTGGGCATTGGTCCCGGTTCGTTTGGACCCATTTGTCTCAGTACTAGGCACGAACCGGGACCAATGGGCCTCACTCCTGGCCCACATACATTGGTCCCGGTTCGTGGCTCGAACCGGGATAGAAGGGGGTCCTTTAGTCCCAGTTCCATCCACGAACCGGGACAAATGAGTTGCCTATATATACCCCCTCCCCGGCGAGTAGAGCACTCCACAGTGCTCTATTTTTTGGCCGACGAGGGGAGGGCATTTGGGTGCTCTAGCTCACCTCCTATGCACATGAGGTGTTCGATGAAATGCCCGAGCCATGCTAGTTAAGTTTTCTCCTCTCGAAGCTCGACCTCCAAGCTCCATTTTCCCCGAGTTTTGCATAGGTTTAGCGGTCCGTCACGTCCCGTCCCCGTCTTCACCGCCGTTGATCACCCGCGCTGATCTCGTTGTCGGCAGCACCGTGGTGAGCCTCTTGTTCTTATCTTCTTTCTGAAAGAAAAACAATTCTTACTTTAGATAGATACTTTTCTAATTTTCTTACTTTTAACACACATAATTATATATAATGCACGCAGATGAACCGGCAATGGATGTATAGTGACAGACACACCTCTGAGTACATCAAGGGCGTGCATAATTTTCTCGAAGTGGCTGAGGCAAACAAGCAGAATGGTTTTATGTGTTGTCCATGCCCTATATGTGGGAATACGAAGTCTTACTCTAACCGGAAAATCCTTCACACCCACCTGCTTTATAAGGGTTTCATGCCACACTATAATGTTTGGATGAAGCACGGAGAAATAGGGGTTATGATGGAAGACAACGAAGAGGAAGAGGACGATGACAACTATGTGCCCCCTGAATACCGTGATGCTGCAATGGGGGAAGCTGCTGAAGATCAAGAGGATCCAGACGATGTGCCCGATGATGATGATCTCTGTCGGGTCATTGTCGATGCAAGGACACAGTGCGAAAGTCAAAAGGAGAAGCTGAAGTTCGATCACATGTTAGAGGATCACAAAAAAGGGTTGTACCCCAATTGCGAAGATGGCAACACAAAGCTCGGTACCATACTAGAATTGCTGCAGTGGAAGGCAGAGAATGTTGTGTCTGACAAAGGATTTGAGAAGCTACTGAAAATATTGAAGAAGAAGCCTCCAAACGATAACGAATTGCCCGAAAGTACGTACGCAACAAAGAAGGCCGTATGCCCTCTAGGATTGGAGGTTGAAGATACATGCATGCCCTAATGATTGCATCCTATACCGCGGTGCATACGAGGATTTGAACGCATGCCCGGTATGCGGTGCATTGCGGTATAAGATCAGATGAGATGACCATGGTGATGTTGACGGCGAGCCCCCCAGGAAGAGGGTTCCTGCGAAGGTGATTTGGTATGCTCCTATAATACCACGGTTGAAACGTCTGTTCAGAAATGAAGAGCATGGCAAGTTGATGCGATGGCACAGAGAGGACCGTAAGAAAGGCGGGAAGTTGAGAGCACCCGCTGACGGGTCACGGTGGAGAAAAATCAAGAGAAAGTACTGGGCTGAGTTTGTAAGTGACCCAAGGAACATATGGTTTGGTTTAAGCGCGGATGGCATTAATCCTTTCGGGGAGCAGAGCAGCAATCACAACACCTGGCCCGTGACTCTATGTATGTATAACCTTCCTCCTTGGATGTGCATGAAGCGGAAATTCATTATGATGCCAGTTCTCATCCAAGGCCCTAAGCAACCCGGCAACGACATTGATACCTAAGGCCATTAGTTGAAGAACTTTTACAGCTGTCGAATGGAAATGGTGGTTGCTGCTCTGCTCCCCGAAAGGATTAATGCCATCGACATTGATACCTAAGGCCATTAGTTGAAGAAACCCGAAAACGACAAGGAATAAGTGGAGGAGGTCCATCATGGGCCCACGAGGTAGGGGGTGCGCCCAGGGGGGTAGGGCGCGGCCTCCACCCTCGTGGCTAGGTGGTTGATCCCCCTGTTGTGTTCTAAGTTCCAGATATTCTCAAATATTCCAGAAAAAATCACATTTAAATTTCAGGGCATTTGGAGAACTTTTATTTTCGGGGTATTTTTATATTGCACGGATATTCAGATAACAGACGGGGAATACTTATTTTTATTTTATTTAATACAAATAACAGAAAATAAAAAGAAGGCACAGAGAGTTGTACTTGAACATGGAAGATACACACAGCCCTAACATGGAAGATACAGACATCCCTAGTTGATACATGAGCTATTCGAGCATACAAAACTGGATATTTATTTGAAGGTTTAGAGTTTGGCACATACAAATTTACTTGGAACGGCAGGTAGATACCGCATATAGGAAGGTATAGTGGACTCATGTGGAATAACTTTGGGGTTTATGTGATTGAATGCATAAGCAGTATTCCCGCTTAGTACAGGTGAAGGCTAGCAAAAGATTGGGAAGCAACCAGCTAGAGAGCGACAATAGTCATGAACATGCATTAAAATTAATCAACAATGAATGCAAGTATGAGTAGGATATAATCCACCATGAACATAAATATCGTGAAGGCTATGTTGATTTTGTTTCAACTACATGTATGAACATGTGCCAAGTCAAGTCACTTAAATCATTCAGAGGAGGATACCACCCTATCATACCACATCACAACCATTTTAATAGCATGTTGGCACGCAAGGTAAGCCATTATAACTCATAGCTAATCAAGCACGACACAAGAAACTATGATATCTAGTTGTCATTGCAAACATGTTTATTCATAATAGGCTGAATCAGGAACGATGAACTAATCATATTTACAAAAACAAAAGAGGTCGAGTTCACACCAGCTTTTCTCATCTCAGTCAGCCCATCATATATCGTCATAATTGCCTTTCACTTGCACGACCGAACAATGTGAATAATAATAATAGTGCATGTGCATTGGACTAAGCCGGAATCTGCAAGCATTCAATAAGCAGGAGAAGACAAGGCAATATGGGCTCTTTTGTCAGATCAACAATAATGCAAATAAGAGCCACTTCAACAATTTAATTTTGGTCTTCTCCTATCGACCCCCAAAGAAAAGAAAAGAAATAAAAATATTTACAAGGGAAAGCTCCCAACAAGCAAAAGAAGAGCAGGAAATCTTTTTGGGTTTTCTTTTTAATTACTACTACAAGCATGGAAAGTAAACTAATAAAAAGCTACAACTAATTTTTTTTGGCATTTCTTAAGGTTTATTAAACACACAAGAAGAAAGCACGAAAAGGAAAATAAACTAGCATGGATGATACAATGAAAAAGTATGAGCACCGACATCTAGCAATGAGTGTGTGAACATGAATGTAATGTCGGTGGGAAATACATACTCCCCCAAGCTTAGGCTTTTGGCCTAAGTTGGTCTATGGCCATGGTTGGCCTGGCTGATATCCATAGTAATAGTTGGGGTCGTACTGCGATGCAGCGGCTATCGCCTCCTGAGCTGCAGCGTGGTGACGAGCAGCCTCCGCTCTCCTCTCGTACTCATCTGCCTCCTCTCTGGTAATAACATATCTTCCTTTTGCCTAAAAGTCAAAGAAAGTAGAAGCAGGGAGAGCGACGTGATAGGTGCATCGTCTGTCAAAGATTAGTCGGTACTGGAGGAACTGATCGTTCCTCTCAACAAACTGATGACGAACCATAGCCTCATAATCTAAATAAGCAGGAGGCAACTCAATATCATCCTCACGTATGGCTATACCCAGAAAATCAGCTATGCGGGTTGCATAAATTCCACCAAAGAAATCTCCATTAAATCTATTAAGATGCAACCTACGTGCAACAATGGCTCCCAAGTTATAAGATTTATCCCCTAACACAGCACTCCTAAGAATACTGAGGTCAGGGACACACATGTGACATGCCTCATCTTTACCATTAATGCATCTACCAATGAAGAGATCAAAATAATGTATAGTAGGAAAGTGAATGCTCCCTATGGTAGCTTGTGTTATATCTCTAGATTCCCCCACAATTATACTAGCAAGAAAGTCTCTAAATTCATATTTGCGAGGTTCCCTAATACTACCCCATTGTGGAAGTTTGCAAGCAGTGGTAAAATCCTCTAAGTCCATAGTATAATATTTTTTCATAAAGATTGAACAGGACAGTTGGAGAATTGCGTGAAGATGAAAATTCAAACCTCCTCACGAAGGAAATAGTGAGATAGTGATACTGACGGCATTTTGAAGGAAATATGCCCTAGAGGCAATAATAAAGTTATTATTTATTTCCTTATATCATGATAAATGTTTATTATTCATGCTAGAATTGTATTAACCGGAAACATAATACATGTGTGAATACATAGACAAACAAAGTGTCACTAGTATGCCTCTACTTGACTAGCTCGTTAATCAAAGATGGTTATGTTTCCTGACCATGAACAATGAGTTGTTATTTGATTAACGGGATCACATCATTAAGTGAATGATCTGATTGACATGACCCATTCCATTAGCTTAGCACCCGATTGCTTAGTATGTTGCTATTGCTTTCTTCATGACTTATACATGTTCCTATGACTATGAGATTATGCAACTCCCGTTTGCCGGAGGAACACTTTGTGTGCTACCAAACGTCACAACGTAACTGGGTGATTATAAAGGAGCTCTACAGGTGTCTCCAAAGGTACATGTTGGGTTGGCGTATTTCGAGATTAGGATTTGTCACTCCAATTGTCGGAGAGGTATCTCTGGGCCCTCTCGGTAATGCACATCACTTAAGCCTTGCAAGCATTGCAACTAATGAGTTAGTTGCGGGATGATGTATTACAGAACGAGTAAAGAGACTTGCCAGTAACGAGATTGAACTAGGTATTTGGAATACCGACGATCGAATCTCGGGCAAGTAACATACCAATGACAAAGGGAACAACGTATGTTGTTATGCGGTCTGACCGATAAAGATCTTCGTAGAATATGTAGGAGCCAATATGGGCATCCAGGTCCCGCTATTGGTTATTGACTGGAGACATGTCTCAGTCATGTCTGCATTGTTCTCGAACCCGTAGGGTCCGCACGCTTAAGGTTACAATGACAGTTATATTATGACTTTATGCATTTTGATGTACCGAAGGTTGTTCGGTGTCCCGGATGTGATCACGGACATGACGAGGAGTCTCGAAATGGTCGAGACATAAAGATTGATATATTGGAAGCCTATGTTTGGATATCGGAAGTGTTCCGGGTGAAATCGGGATTTTACCGGAGTATCGGGAGGTTACCGGAACCCCCCAGGAGCTAAATGGGCCATGATGGGCCTTAGTGGAAAAGAGAAGAGGCAGCCCTACATGGGCCGCGCGCCCCTCCCCTCCCTTTGTCCGAATAGGACAAGGAGAGGGGGCCGGCCCCTCTCTCTCTTTTCCCCCCTCCGCGAATCCTATTCCAACTAGGATTGGGGGGGGGAATCCTACTCCCAGAGGGAGTAGGACTCTCCTGGCGCGCCCTCCTTGGCCGGCCGCCTCCCCCCTCTAGTCCTTTATATACGGAGGCAGGGGCACCCCAGAGACACACAAGTTGATCCACGTGATCTATTCCTTAGCCGTGTGCGGCGCCCCCAGCCACCATAGTCCTCGATAATATTGTAGCGATGCTTAGGCGAAGCCCTGCAGCAGTAGTACATCAAGATCGTCACCACGCCGTCGTGCTGACGGAACTCTTCCCCGACACTTTGCTGGATCGGAGTCCGGGGATCGTCATCAAGCTGAACGTGTGCTAGAACTCGAAGGTGCCATAGTTTCGGTGCTTGATCGGTTGGATCGTGGAGACGTACGACTACATCAACCAAACGCTTCCGTTGTCAATCTACTAGGTATGTAGATCATACTCCCCTTCTCGTTGCTATGCATCACTATGATCTTGCATGTGCGTAGGAATTTTTTTGAAATTACTACATTCCCCAACAGTGGCATCCGAGCCTAGGTTTTATATGTTGATGTTATATGCACGAGTAGAACACAAGTGAGTTGTGGGCGATATAAGTCATACTGCTTACCAGCATGTCATACTTTGGTTCGGCGGTATTGTTGGATGAAGCGGCCCAGACCGACATTACGCGTACGCTTACGCGAGACCGGTTCTCCCGACGTGCTTTGCACAGAGGTGGCTTGTGGGTGACAGTTTCTCCAACTTTAGTTGAACCAAGTGTGGCTACGCCCGGTCCTTGCGAAGGTTAAAACAGCACCAACTTGACAAACTATCGTTGTGGTTTTGATGCGTAGGTAAGATTAGTTCTTGCTTAAGCCCGTAGCAGCCACGTAAAACTTGCAACAACAAAGTAGATGACGTCTAACTTGTTTTTGCAGGGCATGTTGTGATGTGATATGGTCAAGACATGATGCTGAATTTTATTGTATGAGATGATCATGTTTTGTAACCGAGTTATCGGCAACTGGCAGGAGCCATATGGTTGTCGCTTTATTGTATGCAATGAAATCGCGATGTAATGCTTTACTTTATCACTAATCGGTAGCGATAGTCGTGGAAGCACAAGCTTGGCGAGACGACAACGATGCTACGATGGAGATCAAGGTGTCACGCCGGTGACGATGGTGATCACGATGGTGCTTCGGAGATGGAGATCACAAGCACAAGATGATGATGGCCATATCATATCACTTATATTGATTGCATGTGATGTTTATCTTTTATGCATCTTATCTTGCTTTGATTGGCGGTAGCATTATAAGATGATCTCTCACTAATTATCAAGAATTGTTCTCCCTGAGTATGCACCGTTGCGAAAGTTCTTCGTGCTGAGACACCACGTGATGATCGGGTGTGATAGGCTCTACGTTCAAATACAACGGGTGCAAAACAGTTGCACACGCGAAATACTCATGTTATACTTGATGAGCCAAGCATATACAGATATGGCCTCGGAACACGGAGACCGAAAGGTCGAGCGTGAATCATATAGTAGATATGATCAACATAGTGATGTTCACCAATGAAACTACATCTCACGTGATGATCGGACATGGTTTAGTTGATTTGGATCACGTGATCACTTAGAGGATTAGAGGGATGTCTATCTAAGTGGGAGTTCTTTAAGTAAAATAACTGAACTTAAATTTATCATGAAACTTAGTACCTGATAAGTATCTTGCTTGTTTATGCTTGTTTGTAGATAGATGGCTCGTGCTGTTGTTCCGTTGATTTTAATGCGTTCCTTGAGAAAGCAAAGTTGAAAGATGATGGTAGCAATTACACGGACAGGGTCTGTAACTTGAGGATTATCCTCATTGCTGCACAGAAGAATTACGTCCTGGAAGCACCGCTGGGTGCCAGGCCTGCTGCAGGAGCAAGATGCAGACGTTATGAACGTTTGGCTAGCTCAATATGATGACTACTTGATAGTTTAAGTGCACCATGCTTAATGGCTTAGAATCGGGACTTCAAAGACGTTTTGAACGTCATGGAGCATATGAGATGTTCCAGGAGTTGAAGTTAATATTTCAAGCAAATACCCGAGTTGAGAGATATGAAGTCTCCAACAAGTTCTATAGCTAAAAAGATGGAGGAGAATAGCTCAACTAGTGAGCATGTGCTCAGATTGTCTGGGTACTACAATCGCTTGAATCAAGTGGGAGTTAATCTTCCAGATAAGATAGTGATTGACAGAATTCTCTAGTCACCATCACCAAGTTAGTAGAACTTCGTGATGAACTATAATATGCAAGGGATAACAGGAAACGATTCCCAAGCTTTTCGTGATGCTGAAATCGACGAAGGTAGAAATCAAGAAAAACATCAAGTGTTGATGGTTGACGACCACTAGTTTCAAGAAAAGGGCAAAGGGAAGAAGGGGAACTTCAAGAAGAACGGCAAGCAAGTTGCTGCTCAAGTGAAGAAGCCCAAGTCTGGTCCTAAGCCTGAGACTAAGTGCTTCTACTGCAAAGGGACTGGTCACTGGAAGCAGAACTGCCCCAAGTATTTGGCGATAAGAAGGATGGCAAAAATGAACAAAGTATATTTGATATACAGATTATTGATGTGTACTTTACTAGTGTTCGTAGCAACCCCTCGGTATTTGATACTGGTTCAGTTGCTAAGAGTAGTAACTCGAAACGGGAGTTGCAGAATGAACAGAGACTAGTTAAGGGTGAAGTGACGATGTGTGTTGGAAGTGGTTCCAAGATTGATATGATCATCATCGCACACTCCCTATACTTTCGGGATTAGTGTTGAACCTAAATAAGTGTTATTTGGTGTTTGCGTTGAGCATGAATATGATTTGATCATCGTTTATTGCAATACGGTTATTCATTTAAGTAAGAGAATAAATTGTTGTTCTGTTTACATGAATAAAACCTTATATGGTTACACACCCTGAAAATGGTTTCGTTGGATCTCGATCGTAGTGATACACATATCATATATTGAAGCCAAAAGATGCAAAGTGTCTCACCCTCGGCACTCTGTAGTAACCCAGTAGTGTCGAGCAACTAAGGGGAAAGTGATGTGCGGTGCCGGGGCCTGGTCTTCGATCCCGTTAATCAGGTCTTCAATGATGAAGCAGGGGCAACAAGGACAAGGTGGGGGTCACTGATGGGTCACTAACCAACCTATACTATGCAGTTTAGGATAAGCAGGTAGGTAACAATGAGCAGGTTACAAAAGCAGGTTATGCATCAGTATAGGAGCAAACAATAACAGAAGCAAAATCTAATGCAATCATGAGAGAAAGGAATGGGCGATATCGGGATGATCAAAGGGGGGCTTGCCTGGTTGCTCTGGCAAGAAGGAGGGGTCGTCGTCGATGTAGTCGATCATGGGGGTATCGGTGGCGGTCTCGAGGTCTACCGGAAACAAGTAACGGAGGGGGAACACAAATAAATAATAGAGCAATCAAAACAGCACAAAGCATAACATGGCAATACGCGGTGTTAGGTGTGCCTTAACACTTTACTAGGCGATACTGGCGAAGGGGGAAACATCCGGGAAAGTATCCCTGGCAAGGCAGTAGCGGCAGCAGCAAGTAAGTAGCAGCGGGGCTACCGGGGCGCGCGACTGGGTAGGTGGCGGCGGGCGCGGGGCTAGGCGAGTGAGGCGGCCAGAGCGCGAGGCGCACGCGTGCGGCGCAGGGCAGCGCAGGTGTGGGCGTGCGGCGCGCATGCCAGGGCAGCAGAGGGGCACGGTCATGGTCGCGGCGAGCCCGAGCGGGCAGGGCAAGGGCGCGGCGGCTGCAGGCGTGGTCAGCGACGCGGGTGCGCGGGGCAGTGGTAGTAGCGAGAGCAGCACGAGCAACACGCACACACGTACGTACGCGTACACGCGAACTAGGATGAACTCGAGGACGGTAAACGATGACCAAATCGAGGCATAGGAAGGGGGAATCCGGAGGAGAAGCTCACCACAGAGCCGAGGACGTGGTCGGGGAGGCTGGGGACGGACTGGAGTGGTGGCAAACGGCGACAAACGACGGCAATGTACACGCCGAAGATGTGCTTGATGGCGAGCACATGGGAGGCTCCGCTCGATTTGATGCCCGGGTTGGACGAAGTCGGCGGTGGCGCTCCTCCTAGATCTGTTCGTAGGGCTGTGGGACGACGCCGATGGCGAGGAGGACGACAGCGCGGCTACGGTGGAGCTCAGTCGTGTGCGGGGAGAGAGCAGCGGCGCGAGGGAGGGGGAAGGAGAGGCTAGGGTTTGTCCGAGGGGGCTGCGGGGGAGGTTTTGTAGGCAGCCAGGTGGGCATGGATGGCCGCCACGCACGGCCATCGCCGGCGGATGGATGCCATGATTACCCTCTACTCCTGTAGCGAGAAGGGAGATGAGGTGAGGTGGGTTGGTCTGTCCACTATGGACTAGAGCCCAGTCTTCCTAGCTCTTTCTTTTTCTTTCCTTTTTTTATATTTTATTTATTTATTTGGCATTTACTTTTAGTAGCAAATCATTTTAGTTGTAGAAGAAACTTGGCACATAAATACCCGGTGTTATCCTAAGGCTGCGCAAAAAGTTTCAGAGCATTCGGAAAAGATAGACTAATTGTTCAAAATAAAAATGGCTTATTTTAAAGCTGCTGGACCATTTATTAAATTCTAGGAATTTATCTATTAGTCAAATGATGTTGGTTTGTACATGATAACTCCATACAGAATATCTGCAACCCAACCAACATTTTTGTTTTATTTTTGAATATGAGATTGAATTTTGATTTGGAACAAAGTGATCATTAGCAAAAGTAATTGTGATGACTTGGCACCATCAACAGGAGTGTACTGTAGCATGACACCCGGGGTGTTACATACACATAATATTGATGCCAAAATATGCAAAGTTTAATAATGATAGTGCAACCTATTTGTGGCACTGCCGTTTAGGTCATATTGGTGTAAAGAGCAAGAAGAAACTCCATGCTGATGGGCTTTTGGAATCACTTGATTATGAATCACTTGATGCTTGCGAACCATGCCTCATGGGCAAGATGACTAAGACTCCGTTCTCCGGAACAATGGAGCGAGCCACTGACTTATTGGAAATAATACATATCGATGTATGCGGTCCGATAAGTGTTGACGCTCACGGAGGGGATCGCTATTTTCTAACCTTCACAGATGATTTGAGCAGATATGGGTATATCTTCTTGATGAAACATAAGTCTGAAACATTTGAAAAGTTCAAATAATTTCAGAGTGAAGTGGAAAATCATCGTAACAAGAAAATAAAGTTTCTACGATCTAATCGTGGAGGAGAATATTTGAGTTACGAGTTTGGTCTTCATTTGAAACAATGTGGAATAGTTTCGCAACTCACGCCACCTGGAACACCACAGCGTAATGGTGTGTCCGAACATCGTAACCACACTTTATTAGGTATGGTGCGATCTATGATGTCTCTTATTGATTTGCCGCTGTCGTTTTGGGGTTATGCTTTAGAGACGACTGCATTCACGTTAAATAGGGCACCATCTAAATCCATTGAGACGGCAACTTATGAATTGTGGTTTGGCAAGAAACCCAAGTTGTCGTTTCTGAAAGTTTGGGGCTGCGATGCTTATGTGAAAAATCTTCAACCTGATAAGCTCGAACCCAAATCGGAGAAATGTATCTTCATAGGATACCCAAAGGAAACTGTTGGGTACACCTTCTATCACAGATCCTAAGGCAAGATATTCGTTGCCAAGAATGGATCCTTTCTAGAGAAGGAGTTTCTCTCGAAAGAAGTGAGTGAGAGGAAAGTAGAACTTGATGAGGTAAATTGTACCTTCTCCCAAAATTGCAAAGTAGTTCATCATAAAAATCAGTTCCAGTGATGCCTACACCAATTAGTGAGGAAGTTAATGATGATGATCATGTAACTTCAGATCAAGTTACTGCCGAACCTTGTAGGTCAACCAGAGTAAGATCCGCACCAGAGTGGTACGGTAATCCTGTTCTGGAGGTCATGTTACCTGACCATGACGAACCTACGAACTATGAGGAAGCGGCGATGAGCCCAGATTCCGCTAAATGGCTTGAGGCCATGAAATCTGAGATGGGATCCATGTATGAGAACAAAGTGTGGACTTTGATTGACTTGCCCGATGATCGGCAAGCCATCGAGAATAAATGGATCTTCATGAAGAAGACTGACGCTGACGGTAATGTTGCTGTCTACAAAGCTCGACTTGTTGCAAAAGGTTTTCGACAAGTTCAAGGAGTTGACTACGATGAGACCTTCTCACCCGTAGCGATGCTTAAGTCCATCCAAATCATGTTAGCAATTGCTGCATTTTATGATTATGAAATTTGGTAAATGGATGTAAAGACTGCATTCCTGAATGGATTTCTGGAAGAAGAGTTGTATATGATGCAACCCGAAGGTTTTATCGATCCAAAGGATGCTAACAAAGTGTGCAAGCTCCAGCGATCCATTTATGGACTGGTGCAAGCATCTCAGAGTTGGCATTAACGTTTTGATAGTGTGATCAAAGCATATGGTTTTATACAGAGTTTTTGAGAAGCATGTATTTACAAGAAAGTGAGTGGGAGCTCTGTAGCATTTCTAATATTATATGTGGATGACATATTGTTGATTGGAAATCATATAGAATTTCTGGATAGCATAAAAGGATACTTGAACAAGAGTTTTCAATGAAAGACCTCGGTGAAGCTGCTTATATATGGGGCATCAAGATCTATAGAGATAGATCGAGACGCTTAATTGGACTTTCACAAAGCACATACCTTGATAAAGTTTTGAAGAAGTTCAAAATGGATCAAGCAAAGAAAGGGTTCTTTCCTGTGTTACAAGGTGTGAAGTTGAGTCAGACTCAATGTCCGACCACTGCAGAAGATAGAGAGAAAATGAAAGTTGTTCCCTATGCTTCAGTCATAGGCTCTATCATCTATGCAATGCTATGTACCAGACCTAATGTGTGCCTTGCTATTAGTTTAGCAGGGAGGTACCAAAGTAATCCAGGAGTGGATCACTGGACAGCGGTCAAGAACATCCTGAAATACCTGAAAAGGACTAAGGATATGTTTCTCGTTTATGGAGGTGACAAAAAGCTCGCCGTAAATGGTTACGTCGATGCAAGCTTTGACACTGATCCGGATGACTCTAAGTCACAAACCTGATACGTATTTATATTGAACGGTGGAGCTGTCAGTTGGTGCAGTTCTAAGCAAAGCGTCGTGGCGAGATCTACGTGTGAAGCGGAGTACATAGCTGCTTTGGAAGCAGCAAATGAAGGAGTCTGGATGAAGGAGTTCATATCTGATCTAGGTGTCATACCTAGTGCATCGGGTCCAATGAAAATCCTTTGTGACAATACTGGTGCAATTGCCTTGGCAAAGGAATCCAGATTTCACAAGAGAACCAAGCACATCAAGAGATGCTTCAATTCCATCCGCGATCAAGTCAAGGAGGGAGACATAGAGATTTGCAAGATACATACAATCTGAATGTTGCAGACCCGTTGACTAAGCCTCTCTCACGAGCAAAACATGATCAGCACCAAGACTCCATGGGTGTTAGAATCATTCACTATTCAAAATATCTTCCGATTCAGCGATTAATCTTCCGATTTATCGCTACTCGTGGGATGACCAATAAGATTATGCCTTATCTTCACCGTTTATCTTTTGGACCGATTTATCGCTCTGACAAGCGATTTATCGGGAATCTGCCGATAAATCAGACCTATTCATAGCACTATGTTTGCAAAAACTATGTTTATTTGTGTTTTGTGGACCTTGTTACGCAATATGTATGGTTGTCCTATTTTTTTGTCGTTATATGAGGATTCAAAGGCTAGGAATCGAGGTAACACTTCTGTCAAATATTGTTTCGATATTGGATATAGCATATTTTGGTGTTGGGGACCTGGGATTTGCAAAAAAAATGTCCGATTAATAGTCAACCGATAAAATCGATTAATCGGTCGATTGTCGATTAACGTCTAATCCCCGGCTGACCGAGACGCTAACGATAAGCGATATCCTCAACATTGGAATCATTATCGTGTAATCTAGATTATTGACTCTAGTGCAAGTGGGAGACTGAAGGAAATATGCCCTAGAGGCAATAATAAAGTTGTTATTTATATTTCCTTATATCATGATAAATGTTTATTATTCATGCTAGAATTGTATTAACCGGAAACTTAGTACATGTGTGAATACATAGACAAACAGAGTGTTAGTAGTATGCATCTACTTGACTAGCTCGTTGAATCAAAGATGGTTAAGTTTCCTAGCTATAGACATGAGTTGTCATTTGATTAACGGGATCACATCATTAGAGAATGATGTGATTGACTTGACCCATTCCGTTAGCTTAGCACTTGATCATTTAGTATGTTGCTATTGCTTTCTTCATGACTTATACATGTTCCTATGACTATGAGATTATGCAACTCCCGAATACCGGAGGAACACTTAGTGTGCTACCAAACGTCACAACGTAACTGGGTGATTATAAAGGTGCTCTATAGGTGTCTCCGATGGTACTTGTTGAGTTGGCATAGATCGAGATTAGGATTTGTCACTCTGATTGTTGGAGAGGTATCTTTGGGCCCTCTAGGTAATGCACATCACTATAAGCCTTGCAAGCAATGTGACTAATGAGTTAGTTGCGGGATGATGCATTACGGAACGAGTAAAGAGACTTGCCGGTAAACGAGATTGAACTAGGTATTGAGATACCGACGATCGAATCTCGGGCAAGTAACATACCGATGACAAAGGGAACAACGTATGTTGTTATGCGGTTTGACCAATAAAGATCTTCGTAGAATATGTAGGAACCAATATGAGCATCGAGGTTCCGCTATTGGTTATTGACCGGAGATGAGTCTCGGTCATGTCTACATAGTTCTCGAACCCGTAGGGTCCGCACGCTTAACGTTCAATGACGATCGGTATTATGACTTTATGTGTTTTGATGTACCGAAGGAGTTCGGAGTCCTGAATGAGATCGGGGACATGACGAGGAGTCTCGAAATGGTCGAGACGTAAAGATCGATATATTGGACGACTATATTCGGACATCGGAAAGGTTCTGAGTGATTCGGGTATTTTTCGGAGTACCGGGTAGTTACGGGAGAAGCAATGGCCTTGATGGGCTTTAGTGGGAAGAGGAGAAAGGGCCAAGGGGCTGCTGCGCCCTCCTCCCCTCTGGTCCGAATTGGACTAGGGAAAAGGGGGCCGGCCACCTTTCCTTCTCCTCCACTTCCTTCTCCCTTCCTCCCCTCTTGGTGGACTCCTACTAGGACTTGGAATCCTAGTAGGACTCCACATCCTGGCTGCACCAATTGCCTTGGCCGGCCTCCTCCTCCTCCTCCATCCTTTATATACTGAGGCAAGGGGCACCCCATAGACACAAGTTGATCTTCATGATCGTTCCTTAGCCGTGTGCGGTGCCCCCCTCCACCATATTCCACCTCGGTCATATTGTAGCGGTGCTTAGGCGAAGCCCTGCGACGGTAGAACATCAAGATCGTCACCACGCCGTCGTGCTGACAGAACTCCTCCCCGACGCTTTGCTGGATCAGACCCCAGGGATCGTCATCGAGCTGAACATGTGCTAGAACTCAGAGGTGCCGTAGTTTCGGTGCTTGATCGGTCGGGCCGTGGAGACGTACGACTACATCAACCAAACGCTTCCGTTGTCGATCTACAAGGGTACGTAGATCACACTCTCCCCTCTCGTTGCTATGCATCACCATGATCTTGCGTGCGCGTAGGAAAGTTTTTGAAATTACTACGTTCCCCAATAGCAAGTTGCTACTCAAGAGAAGAAACCCAAACCTGGACCTAAGCCTGAAACTGAGTGCTTCTACTGCAAGCAGACTGGTCACCGGAAGCGGAACTGCCCCAAGTATTTGGCGGATAAGAAGGATGGCAAGGTGAACAAAGGTATATGTGATATACATGTTATTGATGTGTACCTTACTAATGCTCGCAGTAGCACCTGGGTATTTGATACTGGTTCTGTTGCTAATATTTGCAACTCGAAACAGGGACTACGGATTAAGCGAAGATTGGCTAAGGACGAGGTGACGATGCGCGTGGGAAACGGTTCCAAAGTCGATGTGATCGCGGTCGGCACGCTACCTCTACATCTACCTTCAGGATTAATATTAGACCTAAATAATTGTTATTTGGTGCCAGCGTTGAGCATGAACATTATATCTGGATCTTGTTTGATGTGAGACAGTTATTCATTTAAATCTAAGAATAATGGTTGTTCTATTTATATGAGTAATATCTTTTATGGTCATGCACCCTTGAAGAGTGGTCTATTCTTGTTGAATCTCGATAGTAGTAACACACATATTCATAATGTTGAAACCAAAAGATGTAGAGTTGATAATGATAGTGCAACATATTTGTGGCACTGCCGTTTAGGTCATATCGGTGTAAAACGCATGAAGAAACTCCATACTGATGGACTTTTGGAACCACTTGATTATGAATCACTTGGTACTTGCGAACCGTGCCTCATGGGCAAGATGACCAAAACATCGTTCTCCGGTACTATGGAGAGAGCAACAGATTTGTTGGAAATCATACATACAGATGTATGTGGTCCGATGAATATTGAGGCTCGTGGCGGATATCGTTATTTTCTCACCTTCACAGATGACTTAAGCAGATATGGGTATATCTACTTAATGAAACATAAGTCTAAAACGTTTGAAAAGTTCAAAGAATTTCAGAGTGAAGTTGAAAATCATCGTAACAAGAAAATAAAGTTTCTACGATCTGATCGTGGAGGAGAATATTTGAGTTACGAGTTTGGTGTACATTTGAAAAATTGTGGAATAGTTTCGCAACTCACGCCACCCGGAACACCACAGCGTAATGGTGTGTCCGAACGTCGT
>NC_053027.1:566233208-566373392 GCF_003073215.2 Triticum urartu
CGGCCCCCTCCTCCTCTTTTCCCCCTCCGCGAATCCTATTCCGACTAGGATTGGGGGGGGGGAATCCTACTCCCAGAGGGAGTAGGACTCTCCTGCGCCCTCCTCCTTGGCCGGCCAGCCTCCCCCCTCTACTCCTTTATATACGGAGGCAGGGGGCACCTCTAGACACACAAGTTGATCCACGTGATCTATTCCTTAGCCGTGTGCGGTGCCCCCTGCCACCATATTCCTCGATAATACTGTAGCGGAGTTTAGGCGAAGCCCTGCTGATGTAGTACATCAAGATCGTCACCACGCCGTCGTGCTGACGGAACTCTTCCCCGACACTTTGCTGGATCGGAGTCCGGGGATCGTCATCGAGCTGAACGTGTGCTCGAACTCGGAGGTGTCGTAGTTTCGGTGCTTGATCGGTTGGATCGTGAAGACGTACGACTACTCCCTCTACGTCGTGTCATCGCTTCCGCAGTCGGTCTGCGTTGGGTACGTAGACAACACTCTCCCCCTCGTTGCTATGCATCACATGATCTTGCGTGTGCGTAGGAAATTTTTTGAAATTACTACGAAACCCAACAAAATCAGCAGAGGTAGAAGTCAAAAAGGAACATCAAGTGTTGATGGTGAATAAAACCACTAAGTTCAAGAAGGGCAAGGGTAAGAAAGCCTTCAAGAAGGACGGCAAGGGAGTTGCCGCACTCGGCAAGCAAGCTGCTGGGAAGAAGCCAAAGAATGGACCCAAGCCCGAGACTGAGTGCTTTTATTGCAAGGAAAGTGGTCACTGGAAGCGGAACTGCCCCAAATACTTAGCGGACAAGAAGGCCGGCAAAACGAAAGGTATATGTGATATACATGTAATTGATGTGTACCTTACCAGTACTCGTAGTAGCTCCTGGGTATTTGATACCGGTGCAGTTGCTCACATTTGTAACTCAAAGCAGGAGCTGCGGAATAAGCGGAGAGTGGCAAAGGACGAGGTGACGATGCGCGTCGGGAATGGTTCCAAGGTCAATGTGATCGTCGTCGGCACGCTACCTCTACATTTACCTTCGGGATTAGTGTTAAACCTTAATAATTGTTATTTAGTGCCAGCTTTGAGCATGAACATTGTATCAGGATCTCGTTTAATTCGAGATGGCTACTCATTTAAATCCGAGAATAATGGTTGTTCTATTTATATGAGAGATATGTTTTATGGTCATGCTCCGATGGTGAATGGTTTATTCTTAATGAATCTCGAGCGTAATGCTACACATGTTCATAGTGTGAGTACCAAAAGATGTAAGATTGATAGTGATAGTCCCACATACTTGTGGCACTGCCGCCTTGGTCACATAGGTGTCAAACGCATGAAGAAGCTCCATGCCGATGGACTTTTAGAGTCTCTTAATTATGAATCATTTGACACGTGCGAACCATGCCTCATGGGTAAAATGACCAAGACTCTGTTCTCAGGAACAATGGAGCGAGCAACCAACTTATTGGAAATAATACATACTGATGTGTGCGGTCCAATGAGTGTTGAGGCTCGTGGTGGCTATCGTTATGTTCTCACCCTCACTGATGACTTGAGTAGATATGGGTATATCTACTTAATGAAACACAAGTCTGAGACCTTTGAAAAGTTCAAGGAATTTTAGAGTGAGGTTGAGAATCAACGTGACAGGAAAATCAAGTTCCTGCGATCAGATCGTGGAGGAGAATACTTGACTCACGAGTTTGGCACACACTTAAGGAAATGTGGAATAGTTTCACAACTCACGCCGCCTGGAACACCTCAGCGTAATGGTGTGTCCGAACGTCGTAATCGCACTCTATTAGATATGGTGCGATCTATGATGTCTCTTACCGACTTACCACTATCTTTTTGGGGCTATGCTTTAGAGACTGCCGCATTCACTTTAAATAGGGCTCCGTTGAAATCCGTTGAGATGACACCGTATGAATTATGGTTTGGGAAGAAACCTAAGCTATCGTTTCTAAAAGTTTGGGGGTGCGATGCTTATGTCAAGAAACTTCAACCTGAAAAGCTCGAACCCAAGTCGGAAAAATGCGTCTTCATAGGATACCCTAAAGAAACTATTGGGTATACCTTCTACCTCAGATCGGAAGGCAAGATCTTTGTTGCCAAGAATGGATCCTTTCTAGAGAAGGAGTTTCTCTCGAAAGAAGTAAGTGGGAGGAAAGTAGAACTTGATGAAGTATTACCTCTTGAACCGGAAAATGGCACAACTCAAGAAAATGTTCCTGAGGTGCCTGCACCGACTAGAGAGGAAGTTAATGATGATGATCAAGATACTTCTGATCAAGCTCCTACTAAAATTCGAAGGTCCACAAGGACACGTTCCGCACCAGATTGGTACGGCAACCTTGTCTTGGAAATCATGTTGTTAGACAACGGTGAACCTTCGAACTATGAAGAAGCGATGGCGGGCCCGGATTCTGACAAATGGCTAGAAGCCATGAAATCCGAGATAGGATCCATGTATGAAAACGAAGTATGGACTTTGACTGACTTGCTCGTTGAGCGGCGAGCCATAGAAAATAAATGGATCTTTAAGAAGAAGACAGACGCGGATGGTAATGTGACCATCTATAAAGCTCGGCTTGTCGCTAAGGGTTATCGACAAGTTTAAGGGGTTGACTACGATGAGACTTTCTCACCGGTAGCGAAGCTAAAGTCCGTCCGAATCATGTTAGCAATTCCCGCATTCTACGATTATGAGATATGGAAAATGGACGTCAAACGGCATTCCTTAATGGTTTCCTTAAGGAAGAATTGTATATGATGCAGCCGGAAGGTTTTGTCGATCCTAAGAATGCTAACAAGGTGTGCAAGCTCCAACGCTCGATTTATGGGCTGGTGCAAGCATCTCGGAGTTGGAACATTCGCTTTGATGAGATGATCAAAGCGTTTGGGTTTACGCAGACTTATGGAGAAGTCTGTATTTACAAGAAAGTGAGTGGGAGCTCTGTAGCATTTCTCATATTATATGTAGATGACATACTTTTGATGGGAAATGATATAGAACTCTTGGACAGCATTAAGGCCTACTTGAATAAGAGTTTTTCAATGAAGGACCTTGGAGAAGCTGCTTACATATTGGGCATCAAGATCTATAGAGATAGATCGAGACGCCTCATAGGTCTTTCACAAAGCACATACCTTGATAAGATATTTAAGAAGTTCAATATGGATCAGTCTAAGAAGGGGTTCTTACCTGTGTTACAAGGTGTGAAATTGAGCTCAGCTCAATGTCCGACCACGGCATAAGATATAGAAGAGATGAGTGTCATCCCCTATGCCTCAGCCATAGGTTCTGTTATGTATGCCATGTTGTGTACCAGACCTGATGTAAACCTTGTCGTAAGTTTGGTAGGAAGGTACCAAAGTAATCCCGGCAAGGAACACTGGACAACGGTCAAGAATATCCTGAAGTACCTGAAAAGGACTAAGGAAATGTTTCTCGTTTATGGAGGTGACAAAGAGCTCGTCGTAAAAGGTTACGTCGACGCTAGCTTCGACACAGATCTGGATGACTCAAAGTCACAAACCGGATACATGTATATTTTGAATGGTGGGGCAGTAAGCTGGTGCAGTTGCAAGCAGAGCGTCGTGGCGGGATCTACATGTGAAGCGGAGTACATGGCAGCCTCGGAGGCAGCGCATGAAGCAATTTGGGTGAAGGAGTTCATCACCGACCTAGGAATCATACCCAATGCGTCGGGGCCGATCAAGCTCTTCTGTGACAACACTGGAGCTATTGCACTTGCCAAGGAGCCCAGGTTTCACAAGAAGACAAGGCACATCAAGCGTCGCTTCAACTCCATTCGTGAAAATGTTCAAGATGGAGACATAGATATTTGTAAAGTACATACGGACCTGAATATAGCAGATCCGTTGACTAAACCTCTCCCTAGAGCAAAACATGATCAACACCAGAATTCCATGGGTGTTCGATTCATCACAATGTAACTAGATTATTGACTCTAGTGCAAGTGGGAGACTGTTGGAAATATGCCCTAGAGGCAATAATAAAAGCATTATTATTATATTTCCTTGTTCATGATAATTGTCTTTATTCATGCTATAATTGTGTTATCCGGAAATCGTAATACATGTGTGAATAATAGACACCAACATGTCCCTAGTAAGCCTGTAGTTGACTAGCTCGTTGATCAACAGATAGTCTTGGTTTCCTGACTATGGACATTGGATGTCATTGATAACGAGATCACATCATTAGGAGAATGATGTGATGGACAAGACCCAATCCTAAACATAGCATAAGATCGTATAGTTCGTTTGCTAGAGCTTTCCAATGTCAAGTATCTTTTCCTTAGACCATGAGATCGTGTAACTCCCGGATACCGTAGGAGTGCTTTGGGTGTACCAAACGTCACAACGTAACTGGGTGACTATAAAGGTATACTACGGGTATCTCCGAAAGTGTCTGTTGGGTTGACACGGATCAAGACTGGGATTTGTCACTCCGTATGACGGAGAGGTATCACTGGGCCCACTCGGTAATGCATCATCATTATGAGCTCAAAGTGACCAAGTGTCTGGTCACGGGATCATGCATTACGGTACGAGTAAAGTGACTTGCCGGTAACGAGATTGAACGAGGTATTGGGATACCGACGATCGAGTCTCGGGCAAGTAACGTACCGATTGACAAAGGGAATTGTATACGGGATTGATTGAATCCTCGACATCGTGGTTCATCCGATGAGATCATCGAGGAGCATGTGGGAGCCAACATGGGTATCCAGATCCCGCTGTTGGTTATTGACCGGAGAGTCGTCTCGGTCATGTCTGCGTGTCTCCCGAACCCGTAGGGTCTACACACTTAAGGTTCGATGACGCTAGGGTTGTTGAGATATTAGTATACGGTAACCCGAAAGTTGTTCGGAGTCCCGGATGAGATCCCGGACGTCACGAGGAGTTTCGGAATGGTCCGGAGGTGAAGATTTATATATAGGAAGTCAAGTTTCGGCCATCGGGAAAGTTTCGGGGGTAATCGGTATTGTACCGGGACCACCGGAAGGGTCCCGGGGGTCCACCGGGTGGGGCCACCTATCCCGGAGGGCCCCATGGGCTGAAGTGGGAGGGGAACCAGCCCCTAGTGGGCTGGTGCGCCCCCCATGGGCCTCCCCCTGCGCCTAGGGTTGGAAACCCTAGGGGTGGGGGCGCCCCACTTGGCTTGGGGGGCACTCCACCCCCCTTGGCCGCCGCCCCCCTTGGAGATTGCATCTCCTAGGGCCGGCGCCCCCCTAGGGGTCCTATATATAGTGTGGGGGAAGGGAGGGCAGCCGCACCCTAGCCCCTGGCGCCTCCCTCTCCCTCCCGTGACACTCCTCCCTCTCCCTGAGCTTGGCGAAGCCCTGCTGAGATGACCGTTGCTTCCACCACCACGCCGTCGTGCTGCTGGATCTTCATCAACCTCTCCTTCCCCCTTCCTGGATCAAGTTGGAGGAGACGTCTTCCCAGCCATACGTGTGTTGAACGCGGAGGTTCCGTCCGTTCGGCGCTAGGTCATCGGTGATTTGGATCACGACGAGTACGACTCCATCAACCCCGTTCTCTTGAACGCTTCCGCGCGCGATCTACAAGGGTATGTAGATGCACTCCCCTCTCCCTCGTTGCTAGATGACTCCATAGATTGATCTTGGCGATGCGTAGAAAATTTTAAAATTCTGCTACGTTCCCCAACAGGTTAGGTTTCTTGTGGCGAAACTAACCCACCAAGGTTCAAAGTCCTAGACTTGGCTTTGGTGCTTGAATTTTTTCAGACCTTTCGGCAATGTCCCTTCAATGGAAGGAGACATTCCCGTCGACTACGAAGACACCTACGATGACTTCGTCAATCTGCATTAGTTGATAGGGATGAGTACATGTGCGAATGTATGAGCATCTGCGTCTGCACTGTATTAAAAATGCATTAAACAAAATTGACCCTTCATTGGATGACTTGGGCTTCCATTCGGGTCCAGGCGTTGTCTTGGCTGGTTGTTGTCGATCATTGTTGGACGGCTGACCGGTTGGCTTGACGTGGCCTCCCCCATGAGCAATACTGCTCCTTCTATGATAAGGTGTCAGAAGACATGCATCACCTTGTGATTGGATGCCCTTCTCGCGCCAAATTTTCCATGAGGTTCTCGCTTGGTGTCGGTTGACGGCATCGCCCGCATGTTCAATGACCCCCTTTTGTGGTCTTGTGGGCATCTTCATGCTCCCACACGCCAACCTCCCTCCACCAAGGCTTATCCTTGATCATCATGATCATGGCTTGGCACATATGAAAGGGCCACAACGGATGTATCTTCGATATATCTCGGCCCACGGGTTTAATCCAAGTTCTAGCAAGAAGCAGAATGCCACTCTTCAAAAGAGCACAACCCCTCAAAAGGTTGTATTTGTGGGTGGCACAAGGATAAAGGAAAAGGCAAGGGTGATGATATGGTTGTGAATGGGAATGCCACTAGGGGCAAGTCCACTCCCAACAAGGCAAAAGAAATCATGCCTCTATCCTATGTGCTTTGTAAGTCAAATGATGCAGATGTTTACTCAAAGTTTATTGGTCCCTGCAATGCTTTCCTCTATTAATCTACTGGATGACACTACTAGGGAAAATCCTAGCAGTAGCGCGGGCACCCGCGCTACTAATAAGGCGCTATAGCTAACTTGTAGCAGTAGTGTTGTTTGTCTTGTGCTACTGCTATACCTACTTAGCAGTAGCGCTGTCCAAGACCATCGCTACTGCTAAGTGGCTTAGCAGTAGCGTTTTCCAGTCCAGTGCTACTGCTAATTAGCTGTAGCGCTTGTTTACGGCGCTGCCACTTCCTGCTAAAGAGTGCTACTACTATATTTTCACATTTTTTGCTACATATTTGCGATGTTTTTGTACAGGTTTTATACAGTATTCTAATCATATCACAAACATGCAATATGCTCATCATATCATACACATAATAGTCTCATCATATCATCCAACACAAAGCATGTCGTCACATCATAATCACGATATAGCGATACAAGTTAACTGACATGTCTCATCATACATAATGTAGTACTTCTTGAGGCGCCGGTTCAGATCCCTCTCTCGCACTAGCGAGAACCTAAACTAACTATTTTCCGCTTCGGCTCTGCTATCGAACCCTCTCTGGCTGTCTCTTGGAAACCGGTACACCTGGGCCTGACACTTCAGTCCACTCGTGGTATACTCCTGAACCTTCCCTACGTACACGATGTAGAACTTCTTCACCATCGATGATCTATGTACCTGCATCGTCACATGATTCGATAATATGCAACATAATATGTAGTTGAGAAACAAAAGGAGACAGAGCTAACAAAAATAGAAGCAACATATCATAAACATGAATAACAAGTTCATCATACCCAAACTGCCCTATTTAGCACAAAGTTTCGTCGTGCATAAATTCAAAGTTTTGTCATAGCTAGAGAAAGTAGTGACTAAACGACACATTATCATCGTCAATCACTCCAACATGTCGTGCCAACCATCCAAATCAGGGAGGAAGTCCCCGAGCGAAGTGAAAGTCTTCAGGTCGAGACGCTGAGCGGCTACACATGTTCGGACGCCTTCCTGCGACATTTGCCCTTCTTCGTAGAACATCCCTGTTTTTTTGAGGACCTCCTTCATGATGATTTGAGAAAGTTCACGCTGGATGTGATAGAACTCAGCTCGGAGTCGATGATCCGAGACATTTCCTAGATTCTTTGCCCATTGCAGAATATCGGCATCGCCAGATCTAGGTGACATGCGAAGGTTCTAGTGATCCCATCTGTACTCTAGCATGTGGTGGAGACATAGAATCCATCACTGAGAGTACCTCTCGGTTGCTGGATGCAGCAGAAGTCAGTCTTATGGCTGAAGCAGGGCGCGTGGTTCCTTGTCCTCTTGACCGTGATCTCTCCACCCCGGTGGTCGTAGCTTAAGATAGCACTGTCGAGAACATACTTGATGTGGGTGTAATCCTTTTTCTTCATGTTCTTCGGCGAGTCCAAGTAAAGAGCGTGAGAGAATCAGGGGTAAAGGATGATGAGGACGGCGCGCCCGTCGCTGCGCAAAATAAGTACACCTCAAATTAGCCTTCACGTGTGCAAATGAATGATTAAAATTGAAGGAAGGATATCCGCGGATGACTTACATGGGATGAGAAGGAAGGAGAATCGTCTCCTTATCCTTATTGCCGACCATGAAATCGACGATTGTAGTTCCTCGTGTATTCACGGTGCTATTGGCAGACTACCAAGAAGCCCTCGTGCATGAAGTACGGGTCAGCGACACAGATATATGGTTTTTGCTCAATCCTGATGATGTAGTTCATGTACAGGGCAAAAATACGGACAAACGTAAAATACAACTTTTTCAAGTGAAACATGTCAAAGATGTAATCGAATCGAAGGAAGAACTTTTCCGCGGGGAATGTGTCGACGTACAACCTTTGCTGCGACACGTTAACCACGTAGAACGGGTATCCTGGATTTTTTGAGGCGATCAGGCTTTTCTCTCTCCATGGCACATCGTCATGAAGTCACCATAGATCGCCGTATATGGCCTCTACCGCTGCCTAAGGTAGGATCGAATCACCACACCTTATAGGCGAAATAACTAGGTCAGGGAAGTCACCGGGGGGGGGGGGGGGCGGTCCCCCCTGGGCGCGCCCTCCACCCTTGTGGTTGCCTCGTGGCTCCTCTGACTTGAACTCCAAGTCTCATGGGTGTCTTCTGGTCCAAGAAAAATCATTTCAGAAGTTTTATTCTGTTTGGACTCCGTTTGGTATTCCTTTTCTGCGAAACTCAAAAACAAGGAAATAACAGAAACTGGCACTGGGCTCTAGGTTAATAGGTTAGTCCCAAAAATAATATAAAATAGCATATTAATGCATATATGATACATTCTCCAACGTATCTATAATTTTTGATTGCTCCATGCTATATTATCTATTGTTTTGGACTATATTGGGCTTTATTTTCCACTTTTATATTATTTTTGGGACTAACCTATTAACCGGAGGCCCAACCCAGAATTGATGTTTTTTTTGCCTATTTCGGTGTTTCGGAGAAACGGAATATCAAACGGAGTCCAAACGGAATAAAATCTTCGGGAACGTGATTTTCTCACCGAACGTGATCCAGGAGACTTGGACCCTGCTCCAAGGAACAAAAGAGGCGGTCACGAGGGTGGGGGCACCCCCCCTTGGGCGCGCCCCTGCCTCGTGGGCCCCTCGTTGCTCCTCCGGCGTACTTCTTCCTCCTATATATACACACGTACCCCCAAATGATCAAAACAGGAGCCAAAAACCTAATTCCACCGCCGCAACTTTCTGTATCCACGAGATCCCATCTTGGGGCCTGTTCCGGAGCTCCGCCGGAAGAGGGCCGTCATCATGGAGAGCTTCTACATCATCCTAGCCCCTCCGATGAAGTGTGAGTAGTTTACCTCAGACCTTCGGGTCCATAGTTAGTAGCTAGATGGCTTCTTCTCTCTCTTTGAATCTCAATACAAAGTTCTCCCCCTCTCTTGTGGAGATCTATTCGATGTAATCTTCTTTTTGCGGTGTGTTTGTTGAGACCGATGAATTGTGGGTTTATGATCAAGTCTATCTATGAATAATATTTGAATCTTCTCTGAATTCTTTTATGTATGATTGGTTATCTTTGCAAGTCTCTTTGAATTATCTGTTTGGTTTGGCCAACTAGATTGGTAGTTCTTGCCATGGGAGAAGTGCTTAGCTTTGGGTTCGATCTTGCGGTGTCCTTACCCAGTGACAGAAGGGGCAGCAAGGCACGTATTGTATCGTTGCCATCGAGGATAACAAGATGGGGTTTATTTCATATTGCATGAATTTATCTCTCTACATCATGTCATCTTGCTTAAGGCATTACTCTGTTTTTAACTTAATACTCTAGATGCATGCTGGATAGCGGTCGATGAGTGGAGTAATAGTAGTAGATGCAGAATCGTTTTGGTCTACTTGTAATGGACGTGATGCCTATATACATGATCATGCCTAGATATTCTCATAACTATGCTCAATTCTATCAATTGCTCAATAGTAATTTGTTCACCCACCGTAGAATACTTATGCTCTTGAGAGAAGCCACTAGTGAAACCTATGGCCCCCGGGTCTATTCTCATCATATCAATCTCCATCACTTTAATATTGCTTTGCTTTTTTACTTTGCCTTTACTTTTTACTTTGCATCTTTATATCAAAAATACCAAAAATATTATATCTATCAGATCTCACTCTCGTAAGTGACCGTGAAGGGCTTGACAACCCCTAATCGCGTTGCTTGCGAGTAGCTATCGTTTTGTGCAGGTACGAGGGACTTGAGCGTGTCCTCCTACTGGATTGATACCTTGGTTCTCAAAAACTGAGGGAAATACTTACGCTACTCTACTGCATCATCCCTTCCTCTTCGGGGAAAACCAACGCAAGCTCAAGACGTAGCAAGAAGGATTTCTGGCGCCGTTGCCGGGGAGTCTACGCAAAAAGTCAACATATCAAGTAACCATCGCAATCCCTATCTCTCGCATTACATTATTTTCCATTTGCCTCTCGTTTTCCTCTCCCCCACTTCACCCTTGCCGTTTTATTCGCCCTCTCTCTCTCTAGCCTCCCTCTCTATTTGCCTCTTTTTTCCCACTTGCTTTTTGTTTGCTCGTATGGTTGGAATAGTCATTTATTTATTACTAAACAGAGAACCTAAGATTTATGGATCCTCATCCGCTTGCTAATCTTTTTAAGAGATCCAGTTATGTTGAACCAATTGCTAGTGAGTTTTGTGCACTAGATTATCTTTATGAAGTTTTGCTTGAAATTCGTGAATCTGAAAATTGCAATGAAGTATGTTATGAAGTGATTCACGATAGATCTTTGAATAAAAAGCATGATTGCAATGATGTTATTATAAATTCTATTGATGACAATTGTGCTAATAATATGCAAAACCCTAAGCTTGGGGATGCTAGTTTTGTTATCTACTTGTTGCAATGATCATGATTGGGGTGATTCTTCTTTTGATCTTGAAAATTTATTTAAACCCCATGATGAATATGAGATTGATTATAATGTTTGCAATAATATTGAAAGTGGGTTTGGAAGAATGTCAACTTTAGATCCCACATATTTAGAGAATGTTCAATCTTATGAAGTTTTTAATAAAAGTGCGTTTGGGAAGGTCATGACTTTAGTTAATGTTAATCCCACTATTTCGGAAAAGTGCCAACTTTGCATGCATGTGGATCATGTTGAGAATATTTTATGTGATAGCTATATTGTTGAATTTGCTTATGATCCTACATGTAATTACTATGAGAGAGGAAAATATGGTTGTAGAAATTTTCATGTTACTAAATTACCTCTCGTTATGTTGAGATTGCTATTGTTTCTTTCCTCTTCCTTGCATATGCTAGTTTTTGCTTGCCTTGATAATTTGTTTGCCTATAAGATGCCTATGCATAGGAAGTATGTTAGACTTAGATGTGTTTGTCACATGCTTTATGATGCTCCTTTGTGCTTCAATTCTTGTCTTTCATGTGAGCATCATTAAAATTATCAATGCCTAGCTATAAGGCTTTAAAGAAAAGCGCTTGTTGGGAGACAACCCTATATGATTCCTTGCTGTTATTTAATAAAGAAATTATTGAGCCTCTGTTTTGGTTGTGTTTTTTGTGTTTAATTAGTGTTTGTGCCAAGTAGAACCGTTGGGAAGACTTGGGGAAAGTCTTGTTGAATTTGCTGTAAAAAAACAGAAACTTTAGCGCTCACGAGAACTGCTGTCATTTTTATTTGGAGAGTGATATTTAGTTAATTCTTTTTTAAGATGATTAATAGATAAATTCCTCACGTCCAGCAATTTATTTTAGAAATTTTGGGGTTCCAGATCTTGTGCTAGCTACAGATTACTACAGACTGTTCTGTTTTTGACAGATTCTGTTTTTCGTGTGTTGTTTGCTTATTTTGATGGATCTATGGCTAGTAAAATAGTTTATAATCCATAGACAAGTTGGAATACAGTAGGTTTAACACCAATATAAATAAAGAATGAGTTCATTACAGTACCATGAAGTGGTCTTTTGTTTTCTTTCGCTAACGGAGCTCATGAGTTTTCTTCTTTGAGTTTTGTGTTGTGAAGTTTTCAAGTTTTGGGTGAATTCTTTTGATGGATCATGGAACAAGGAGTGGCAAGAGCCTAAGCTTGGGTATTCCCATGGCACCCCCAAGATAATCCAAGGACACCAAAAAGTCAAAGCTTGGGGATGCCCCAGAAGGCATCCCCTCTTTCGTCCACTTCCATCGGTAATTTACTTGGAGCTATATTTTTATTCACCAACATGATATGTGTTTTGCTTGGAGCGTCTTGTATTATTTGTGTCTTTGTGTATTAGTATGCCACAATCATCCTTGCTGTACAGACCTTTTGAGAGAGCCATACATGAATTAAAATTTGATAGAATACTCTATGTGCTTCACTTATATCTTTTGAGCTAAGTAGTTTTGCTCTATGTGCTTCATTTATATCCTTTTGAGTGTTATAATTTTGCTCTATGTGCTTCACTTAGATCTTTTAGAGCACGGTGGTGGATTTGTTTTAAAGAAACTATTGATCTCTCATGCTTCACATAAATTATTTTGAGAGTCTCTTAATAGCATGGTAATTTGCTTAATAATAATATGCTTGGTATTCAAGATTTGTGAAACTTTATTTTGAATGTGTTGAATACTAAGAAAAGATTGAAGCATGATAATTGTTTTGAGATATGGAGGTCATAATATTAAAGTCATGCTAGTTGAGTAGTTGTGAATTTAAAGAATACTTGTGTTAAAGTTTGTGATTCCCGTAGCATGCACATATGGTGAACCGTTATGTGATGAAGTCGGACCATGATTTATTTATTGATTGTCTTCCTTATGAGTGGCGGTCGGGGACGAGCGATGGTCTTTTCCTACCAATCTATCCCCCTAGGAGCATGCGCGTAATACTTTTCTTTAATAACTTCTAGATTTTTGCAATAAGTATATGAGTTCTTTATGACTAATGTTGAGTCCATGGATTATACACACTCACACCCTTCCACCTTTGCTAGCCTCTCTAATACTACGCACCTTTCGCCGGTATCATACACCTACCATATACCTTCCTCAAACAGCCACCATACGTACCTATTATGGCATTTCCATAGCCATTCCAAGATATATTGCCATGCAACTTTCCACCATCTAGTTCATCATGACACATTCATCATTGTCATATTGCATATCCCGGTACACCACGGATGCATTCACATAGAGTCATATTTTGTTCTAAGTATCGAGTTGTAATTGTTGAGTTGTAAGAAAATTAAAAGTGTGATGATCATCATTATTAGAGCATTGTCCTAGTGAGGAAAGAATGATGGAGACTATGATTCCCCCACAAGTCGGGATGAGACTCCGGACGAAAAATAAATAAAAGAGGCCAAAGAAGCCCAAATACAAAGAGGCCATAAATAAAAAAAGAGAAAAGGCCCAAATAAAAAAATAAAAAAAATGAGAGAAAAAGAGAGAAGGGACAATGTTACCATCCTCTTACCACACTTGTGCTTCAAAGTAGCACCATGATCTTCATAGTAGAGAGTCTCTCATGTTATCACTTTCATATACTAGTGGGAATTTTACATTATAGAACTTGGCTTGTATATTCCAATGATGGGCTTCCTCAAATTGCCTTAGGTCTTCATGAGCAAGCAAGTTGGATGCACACCCACTTAGTTTCTTTTTGAGCTTTCATATACTTATAGCTCTAGTGCATCCGTTGCATGGCAATCCCTACTCACTCACATTGATATCTATTGATGGGCATCTCCATAGCCCGTTGATACGCCTAGTTGATGTGAGACTATCTTCTCCTTTTTGTCTTCTCCACAACCACCATTCCGTTCCACCTATAGTGCTATATCCATGGCTCACGCTCATGTATTGCGTGAAGATTGAAAAAGTTTTGAAAAAGTTGGAGTATGAAACAATTTCTTGGCTTGTCATAGGGGTTGTGCATGATTTAAATACTTTATGTGCTGAAGATAGAGCATAGCCAGACTATATGATTTTGTAGGGATAACTTTCTTTGGCCATGTTATTTTGAGAAGACATAATTGCTTTGGTAGTATGCTTGAAGTATTATTATTTTATGTCAATATAAACTTTTGTCTTGAATCTTTCTAATCTGAATATTCATACCACAATTAAGAAGATTTGCATTGAAATTATGCCAAGTAGCACTCCGCATCAAAAATTCTCTTTTTATCATTTACCTACTCGAGGACGAGCAGGAATTAAGCTTGGGGATGCCTGATACGTCTCCAACGTGTTGACACCAGATTTTGGCATGGTCATGAATCTGGGTTCGTACGCAAAAGTTAGAGGCAACACTTCACGGGCCAGCCCTGAGTGAGAAAGTATTCGGCCTTTGCCGGCTGAATGAAACCTTGCTGATGTGAAAGCTTGCCGGCGTGGAAAGCTTGCCGGCGGAGAAGCTTGCCGGTGTGAAACCTTGCCGGGGAGGAAAGCTTGCCGGGGGGAAAAGCTTGCCGGGCGAAGACCTTGCCGGGGCTGAAAAGCTTGCCGGGAAGGAGCTTGCTGGGTGGAAACTGTCAAGGCCAATCCGACCAGAAGCTGAAGATGGGCTCAAATGATTATCTAGATGGGCTCGGATGAAGAGGTGTTCAACATGAAAGTTATTCGTAATGTCGAAACGGTCAACTTTGCTTTTGAAGTCATCATCATCCGACGTAGTATACAACCTGCAGAGACGCTACAAGAGTCAGACGGTCCAGTCAGCTATATGACCGAGTCCGACTCGAAATTAAAGATGACCCCGTGGAGTATTCAAGATGGCCTTATTTGGAAAAGTGATCAACATACGGATTGTTGGCCTCATCGAAGCGTACAAGATTGATATTTGAACCTTCTCCATCGGAAGTCATATGCAGATTCCACGGCCCGCGCAAGGAGCAAGACAGAAGATTGGATCAGATTCGGGCTGAATCTAAGTGGAACCAGAACTAGGACTCTAGGTCGTGAATTGATGTAATTTTCTTGTAAGGAAATCCTAGATGAATCCTTTGCTTGTACGGGAAGTCCAGCCGCCTCTTATATATGTTGGGGGTGACGGCCGATTGAACAACACACAATCGAACAAATCAATATACTACTTTTTCATCTACGTTTTATCTCTGCACCGTGTTCTTCGCTGTTCTTCGTGTTTGAGAGCTGCGAATCTCAAGGCTCTAGGGGCGAGCGAATCGACCTAGGGCAGCCCATAGCCGCCGCAATCCTGACGGGGTCCCTCCCGGGTGTGCGGGGTTTCGGGTCTGCAAAAGCGCCCGCCGACTGTCTTGCGTATCGCGCTGTCGGTCGGGTCTCCTTCGATGTGAGCTGCGGTGCATCACCCCGGCGTCGAGGGTACACGTGACGTGTTCGTGTGTCAACACACTTTTTGGCGACTCCGCTGGGGACGAAGATCAATCGTCATCATCCATCATGTCTGATATTCCCAAGCCATTTGAGGTAGACGCCGATAACATCATTAAGCCTAGTCTTGATGAGATATCGGCCGATCATCGCCAAGTTTATGAAGAGTACAAGAAGGCGTGCGAGGAGAAGGACTTGCAGGAGTTCCTTGCAAAGTTCAAGAAGGACCGCCAAGGCAACATCACTCCGATTGAAGAAATCAAGTTCCCTCCTCTTCAAGCCGAGCAGGTTAAACCCTCTATAAGTACTGCCTTTTCTCCTGAGCAGTGGGCTGAGATTGAAAGTCGTATTGCTGATGGTAACAATCTAGTCTACCAAACTTTCATAGAAAATACTAATGCTCAGAAGAATACATCTCAATCGTCTAGTGGTAATGATGGTGTAGCTGCTAGTGTGCAAAACCCTAATCTGGCTTTACCTATTGCATCGGCGCCTCCCGTGCCGATGGCTTATTATCCTACCCAAACAAATCAGATTGTGACTGCACCCATCAATCCTATTATGAGCATGCCAGGTTCGGTGGCAACGCCGAACCAAACCCTACCTACAGCTACAACCACTCGGCCATTACCGAACTATAGTTCGGCATACGTGCCACAGTTCATACCTACTGCTGGTAGTCCTACTCCTCCTATGCTGCTGCCACAAGTTGCATCGTCCACTGTGGATGATGGTCTAGCTAATCTTAGAGAGGAGATGGCTAAGATGCTTCGAGAGAATTTTGGAGTTGAGTTACCTCGGAATCGGATTTACCAAAAGCCGTACCCCGAGTACTTTGATGCCATCCAGTGCCCTCTGGGATATAAGATTCCAGATTTTGTTAAGTTCAATGGAGAGGGCACAAAAACCACATGGGAGCATGTTAGTTAATGCTTGGCACAATTAGGTGAAGCATGCTCACTAAATGAGTTGAAAGTGCGGTTATTTCCTCTATCATTAACTGGTACCGCATTTTCATGGTTTTCTTCTTTACCACATGGTTCCATTCGGGTTTGGTCGCAGCTAGAGCAGAAGTTTCATGATCACTTTTATAGCGGCGACAATGAACTCAAGTTGTCACATCTAACATCGGTTAAACAGAAGCATGATGAATCGGTCTCCGATTACGTCAAGAGATTCAGAGAAACAAAAAACCGGTGTTTTAGTTTGGTGATAACCGAGAGGGACTTGGCAGACCTAGTGCTGAGTGGTTTGAGAACTCCCATTAGAGAAAAGCTAGAAGGCTACGAATTCTTAAATATCAACCAAGTCTTACAAAGGGCTTTGGCTCAGGAAAGTCGAAGCAAAGACCTCAGAGAAGTGCATAGATACAAAGCCGATCGTCCAAAGATGAATATGGTGGAATATGATAGTGATCACTCAGACGATGAGGGTGATGTTTTTTCTACTGAATTTGTTTGGCCATCTAAGGCCAAACCCTTTACTTGCAATGATCTGAAACCGATTCATAAGAATCGTGATGAAGAGATGAAGTTTACTTTTAACATTGCTAAGTGTGATAAAATATTTGATGCTTTGCTACAGGCTAAGATTATTAGAATATCTCATACTTTACCGCCGCTTGAAGAGCTGAAGCGGCGCACTTATTGCAAATATCATAATTCTTTTTCTCATGCTACTAACGATTGCAATGTTTTTCGACGGCAGATACAATCGGCCATTAATGACGGACGATTGAACTTTTCTGAGATGCAAGTTGATAAACAGCCTTTTCCAATGAATACCATGGATTTGGAGGGAAAGAAGCTACTCATTCGCCCGGAGGTTGCCGAATCTGCTAATAAAGCTAATGTCATTGTTGGTGAGCCCAGGAAAGACAAGGAGGGCGACAAGGTCTTGGGGATTCAGAATGTGCTTGACAAGCAACCCTGTGGCAAGGAGACAATCAAAATCACCATCAAGAATCCTACACTCGGGGGGCAACCGCAAGCGCAAGAAAATACTCGTGTTAAATTTGTCAAGCCCAAAGGTCCAGAAGTTGGCAAGTGGAAGACGAATGAAGCTAAAGTGCAGCGCAAGGAAATCAAGCCAACTATTGATATGTTGTTGTCCAAGTATGCCAATCATGCAGCCGGTTCTAGCTCTAACCAGTCACCGAATTTGAAGCGCTCAAGGTCACCTCCTCGGGAAGAATTTCAGCATCATGCAAGGCCATATGGGTCGTGGGCGTCGGGACCATGGGTACCGCCTCTCCCCTATGTACCATATTACATGGGAGACTTCAATGGAGGATGGTAGCAGTCCCCAATGGCCCCTTATGCTTTTCATCCGGGTTGGGCAGAACAAAGGAGGCTCGTTCATGAGAGACTTTCTTATCCCACACGAGGCCGTTTGAACAATAGTGTCGATCGGCCAGTGCAAGATAATCAAAAAAGGGTCGGCAAGCAAGAATGGCGTGTTAAGTCACCAAGTGCTGTAACGGTCGAGTCAAGCAAAGGCAAGGAAAAAACTGATGCCGACTCACTCATCTTGGGCACCGAAACATTCGCCATACAACGGCCGATTATGCATAATGATCCGACTGAGCCGATACTTGCTATCGCGCCAAAGTACTTGGCCAATGACCTTGAAGGAAACACCAGCCAAGTAAAGATGAGAGATCCTAAATACACTCAGCCAAAGTGGTGTCCTCCAAGGCTGACAAAAACATAAAAGAGGAAACTACAAAGGTTAAGGAGTCAAGAGATGACAAAACAAGAAGCCGAGAAGCAAAGGGATAAGTTGTTCAATGACACTCGACCCATGGTGCCTACAAAACAAGTGTGCATGCCTAAGCAAATACAAGATGCAGTTGCTTCTACACCTATCACAGCAGCACCTGCGCCACCAAAGGAGGACGATGCGACAGCTATTACATCGTCTGCGACACTTCTTACTTCTCCTTCACTTGGACAAATTTTAGAATCGGTGGATGCACTTGAAGAAGAGGATGATATGTTGGACTATGAGTCTACGCCGGTTCATGAAGGTATGGATATCAATATGGTATATTACTTACCTGCTGAGTTTCGTGATGTCAATGAGGAAGGGGAGGTGGATCAGCTGGATTTTGGCCCTAAAAATGCAATATTCGAGAAGCCAAAAGACCCAGTAACGCATCTGAAACCATTGTATCTCAGAGGTCATATCAATGGATCACCGCTCACTTGGATGCTTATTGATGGTGGTGCTGTGGTGAATCTTATTCCGTATTCGGTCTTCAAAAAATTGGGGCTGCATGATGAAGAGTTGATAAAGACCAACATGGTGCTCAATGGATTTGAAGGCAAAGAAAAAACTGAAGCCAAAGGTGTGATGTATGTGGAGCTCACGGTGGGAAGTAAAACTTTGGCTACCGCATTCTTTGTCGCTGAGGTGCAAGGTAACTACAATGTCATACTAGGTCGTGATTGGGTTCATGCAAACCAGTGCGTGCCATCCACTATGCACCAGTTTTTGATCCAGTGGGTTGATGATGAAGTGGAAGTTATTCATGTGGATAACTCGGCCTGTGTTGCTTTGGCCGAGGCATCGGTGGATTGGCAACACCCAAATGCTACTTGCTTGACGGGACGTGACTTGTCAGAGTTTGATTTTCTCAGCGCAACCAAGAATGGTTTCGTGCCCGTCTCTTTAAAGCCGACTGAATGCAATCGGCTCCAAGGTATGATATGTTTAAATGGATCCTAACTCAGAGTGGTTACAAAAGCGACTTGTAGAATATCGGTCCAATGAGAACGATATGTATGAGTCCATAGAAGAGTTAGATGATATGGATAAATTAGGACAAGGTTTTACATCGGCCGATCCATTAGAAGAGATAGATATAGGAGATGGTTCAACTCCTAGGCCGACATTTGTAAATGCAAATTTAAGAGCCGATCATAAAGCTAAGTTGACCGAGCTATTGAAAGAATATGTTTGTTGCTTTGCATGGGAATATCATGAGATGCCAGCCGAGAGCTAGTGGAGCATCGGTTACCTATAAAGGCTGGTTTTAGACCATATAAACAATTGGCCAGAGAGTTTAATCCAAAAACATATGACCGGATCAAGGAAGAGATCAGTCGTTTGCTTAAAGCTAATTTTATTAGACCTTGCAGGTATGCCGAGTGGATTTCTAACATTGTCCCAGTGGAGAAGAAAGGATCCGGCAAGTTGAGAGTATGCATTGACTTCAGAGATTTGAATAGGGCTACACCCAAAGATGAGTATCCCATGCCAATAGCCGATATGCTTATTAATGATGCTTCTGGACATAAATTTATTAGCTTTCTTGATGGTAATGTCGGGTATAATCAAATTTTTATGGCCGAAGAGGACATGTCCAAAACAGCTTTCCGATGCCCTGGTTTCCTTGGTTTATTTGAATGGACAGTGATGACATTCGGATTAAAAAATGCTGGCGCCACATATCAAAGGGCTATGAATTTGATTTTTCATGATTTACTCGGTGTCATACTTGAAGTTTATATTGATGATATTGTTGTCAAATCGGATGTTTTTGAATCCCACTTGGCCGATTTGCGTTTAGCTTTTGAAAGAATGAAAAAGTATGGACTGAAGATGAATCCTTTGAAATGTGCATTCGGTGTGTCGGCTGGTAAGTTTTTGGGTTTCATTATCCATGAAGATGGCATAGAGATTGATCCCAAAAAGATAGAGGCATACAGAAAGTGGAAGCTCCAAGATGCAAGAGAGATATGCAAAATTTCCTTGGCAAGGTCAATTACTTGAGGAGGTTCATAGCTAATTTGTCAGGGAAGGTTGATGCATTTACTCCTATCCTTTGGTTAAAGAATGATGCTGATTTCACTTGGGGGGCAAAACAGCAAGAAGCATTTGATATGATCAAGAATTATTTGTGCACTCCTCCGGTGATGAAAGCACCCAAGCATAGGGAACCCTTCAGGCTTTACATTGCAGCAGAAGAAGGAGTTATTGGTGCTGTTTTGACTCAAAAAACCGAGGGAAAAGAGCATGCTATTACATATTTGAGCAGACGCTTGTTGGACGCCGAGACAAGGTATACATTTACTGAGAAACTATGTCTATGCTTATATTATGCTTGCACAAAATTGAGACATTATTTAGTGCCGAGTGCTTGCGTAGTAGCTTGTCAGACCGATGTCATTAAATACATGTTGCATAGGCCAATTCTTAGTGGTAGAATTGGCAAGTGGGCTTATGCTTTGATTGAATATGATTTGGCTTATGAATCTCTAAAATCCATGAAAGGCCAAATCGTTGCTAAATTTATTGCTGAACATCGGATTGATGACAAGTATGACATTGATATAAACCTTGTCTCATTAGTACCGTGGAGATTATATTTTGATGGTTCAGTTTGTAGCAATGGCCAAGGTGTTGGTATTGTTTACATATCTCCTCATGGTGTTGTTTTTGAAGCCTCATGCCGCTTAGAGTATTTTTGCACAAATAATCAAGCCGAATATGAAGCATTGTTATTCGGTTTAGAGATGTTGCTTGCTATAGGTATTACACATATTGAGGCTTATGGTGATTTGTTACTAGTGGTGCAGCAAATATCCAAAGTCTTTCAGTGTTTGGACGAATCACTTAATGTTTATCTTAATAAATGTCTAGATATAATTTCTACTTTGGATTGTTTTAGCATTGCTCATATATCTAGACATGACAATTGGAAAGCAAATGAGTTGGCACAACAGGCATCCGGCTACCATGTTGATCATGGCGTGTTTCATATTTCTGAAAAGCCGATGTCTAGTCTTGCCGACGTAGGGGAGGCCGAACTGGAGCCCACCGTTTCGGCCGCTAATGAAATATTCAATGCAGGAGAAAGTCAAGACTGGAGGAAACCCATTGTTGATTATTTGTGTGATCCTAGTAGAAGGGTGGACAGGGCTGTTCGGCGAATGGCTTTCAAGTATACAATGAGAGATGATGATCTCTATCGCCGAACGGTTGATGATGTTCTTCTAAAGTGCTTGGACGAGGACCAAGCGAGAGTTGCTATAGGGGGAGGTCCATGAAGGTATTTGTGGCACTCATCAATCAGCTCCCAAGATGAAATGGTTGCTACGACGTGCTGGATTTTATTGGCCGACTATGATTAATGATTGCTTCAGATATTACAAAGGGTGTGAAGCTTGTCAAAAATTTGGTGATATTCAGTTGGCTCCTGCTGCTATGTTACATCCCATTATCAAGCCATGGCCTTTCAGAGGATGGGGTTTAGACTTTATTGGACAAATTCATCCGTCTTCCTCAAAGGGGCATCAGTTCGTATTGGTGTCAACCGATTATTTCACTAAATGGTCTGAAGCAGTACCTCTCAAGAACATGACAAATACGGAGGTGATTAAATTCATAACCGAGCACATTATTCATAGATTCGGCATTCCTCAAACATTGACTACAGATCAAGGCTCCTCTTTCATGTCACACCAAGTCAGAGAATTTGCCGAATCTTATAACATAAAATTGCTCAATTCCTCTCCATATTATGCCCAAGCCAATGGACAAGCTGAGTCTAGCAATAAAATTTTAATCAAGCTCATCAAGAGGAAGATTGAGGATAATCCAAGGAGATGGCATGAGTTGTTGTCTGAAGCTTTGTGGGCACATAGGATCTCAAGACATGGTGCTACAAAGGTGACTCCATATGAGCTAGTATACGGTCAAGAGGTTGTTTTACCGGTGGAAGTGAATTTGAATGCTTTGAGAGTAGCCAAACAAAATGATTTATCGGCAGTAGACTTTTATAACTTGATGATGGACAATATTGATGAGATTGCCGATAAACGTTTGGCTGCTTTGAAGGCCATAGAGAGGGACAAGTTGATGGTATCAAGGGCTTACAATAAGAAGGTTACGTTGAAGAATTTTCAAGTTGGCGATCTCGTCTGGAAAGTAATTCTCCCGATTGGTTCAAGGGACAGAAAATTCGGGAAGTGGTCTCCAAGTTGGGAAGGTCCTTTTAGAATTGCAAGAATAGTTCCCGAAAACTCTTATTTGGTGGAATCCGTACAAGGGGCACTGTTACCTCGAGCTCTCAATGGCAAGTACTTGAAGAAATACCACCCAAGTGTGTGGCAAGAAGCCTAAGTGGGAAATGGCCGATATATAACTATCGCCCTTAGCACAGACATGGCCGATACCTGATTATCATCCTGAGGAAAATAAATGGCCGATGGAGTGTTGACATCGTCCTTAGAACAAACACAATACAAGTTATTTTTCGGCACACAAGCTTTGCCGAAAAACAGGGGGCATGTGTTGACACCAGATTCTGGCATGGTCATGAATCTGGGTTCGTATGCAAAAGTTAGAGGCAACACTTCGCGGGCCGGCCCTGAGTGAGAAAGTATTTGGCCTTTGCCGGCTGAATGAAACCTTGCCGTGGTAAAACCTTGCCGATGTGAAAGCTTGCTGGCGTGGAAAGCTTGCCGGCGGAGAAGCTTGCCGGTGTGAAACCTTGCCGGGGAGGAAAGCTTGCCGGGGGGAAAAGCTTGCCGGGCGAAGACCTTGCCGGGAAGGAGCTTGCTGGGTGGAAACTGTCAAGGCCAATCCGACCAGAAGCTGAAGATGGGCTCAAATGATTATCTAGATGGACTCGGATGAAGAAGTGTTCAACATGAAAGTTATTCGTAACGTCGAAATGGTCAACTTTGCTTTTGGAGTCATCATCATCCGACGTAGTATACGACCTGCAGAGACGCTACAAGAGTCGGACGGTCCAGTCAGCTATATGACCGAGTCCGACTCGAAATTAAAGATGACCCCGTGGAGTATTCAAGATGGCCTTATTTGGAAAAGTGATCAACATACGGATTGTTGGCCTCATCGAAGCGTACAAGATTGATATTTGAACCGTCTCCATCGGAAGTCATATGCAGATTCCACGGCCCGCGCAAGGAGCAAGACAGAAGATTGGATCAGATTCGGGCTGAATTTAAGTGGAACCAGAACTAGGAATCTAGGTCATGAATTGATGTAATTTTCTTGTAAGGAAAGCCTAGTTGAATCCTTTGCTTGTACGGGAAGTCCAGCCGCCTCTTATATATGTTGGGGGTGACGGCCGATTGAACAACACACAATCGAACAAATCAATATACTACTTTTTCATCTATGTTTTATCTCTCCACCGTTTTTCTCTCTCGTTCTTCGCTGTTCTTCGTGTTTGAGAGCTGCGAATCTCAAGGCTCTAGGGGCGAGCGAATCGACCTAGGGCAGCCCATAGCCGCCGCAATCCCTGACGGGGTCCCTCCCGGGTGCGCGGGGTTTCAGGTCTGCAAAAGCGCCCGCCGACTGTCTTGCGTATCGCGCTGTCGGTCGGGTCTCCTTCGACGTGAGCTGCGGTGCATCACCCCCGGCGTCGAGGGTACACGTGACGTGTTTGTGTGTCAACACAACGTATCTATAATTTTTTATTGCTCCATGCTATATTATCTATTGTTTTGGACTATATTGGGCTTTATTTTCCACTTTTATATTATTTTTGGGACTAACCTATTAACCGGAGGCCAAGCCCAGAATTGGTGTTTTTTGCCTATTTCAGTGTTTCGAAGAAACGGAATATCAAACGGAGTCCAAACGGAATAAAATCTTTGGGAACGTGATTTTCTCACCGAACGTGATCCAGGAGACTTGGACCCTGCTCCAAGGAACAAGAGAGGCGGTCACGAGGGTGGGGGGCGCGCCCCCCTGCCTCGTGGGCCCCTCGTTGCTCCTCTGGCGTACTTCTTCCTCCTATATATACACACGTGCCCCCAAACGATCAGAACAGGAGCCAAAAACCTAATTCCATCGCCGCAACTTTCTGTATCCACGAGATCCCATCTTGGGGCCTGTTCTGGAGCTCCGCCGGAAGAGGGCCGTCATCACGGAGGGCTTCTACATCATCCTAGCCCCTCCGATGAAGTGTGAGTAGTTTACCTCAGACCTTCGGGTCCATAGTTAGTAGCTAGATGGCTTCTTCTCTCTCTTTGAATCTCAATACAAAGTTCTCCCCCTTTCTTGTGGAGATCTATTCGATGTAATCTTCTTTTTGCGGTGTGTTTGTTGAGACCGATGAATTGTGGGTTTATGATCAAGTCTATCTATGAATAATATTTGAATCTTCTCTGAATTCTTTTATGTATGATTGGTTATCTTTGCAAGTCTCTTCGAATTATCCATTTGGTTTGGCCAACTAGATTGGTAGTTCTTGCCATGGGAGAAGTGCTTAGCTTTGGGTTCGATCTTGCGGTGTCCTTACCCAGTGACAGAAGGGGAAGCAAGGCACGTATTGTATCGTTGCCATCGAGGATAACAAGATGGGGTTTATTTCATATTGCATGAATTTATCTCTCTACATCATGTCATCTTGCTTAAGGCGTTACTCTGTTTTTAACTTAATACTCTAGATGCATGCTGGATAGCGGTCGATGAGTGGAGTAATAGTAGTAGATGCAGAATAGTTTCGATCTACTTGTCACGGACGTGATGCCTATATACATGATCATGCCTAGATATTCTCATAACTATGCTCAATGATGTCAAATGCTCAACAGTAATTTGTTCACCCACCGTAGAATACTTATGCTCTTGAGAGAAGCCACTAGTGAAACCTATGGCCCCCGGGTCTATTCTCATCATATCAATCTCCATCACTTTAATATTGCTTTGCTTTTTTACTTTGCCTTTACTTTTTACTTTGCATCTTTATATCAAAAATACCAAAAATATTATATCTGTCAGATCTCACTCTCGTAAGTGATCGTGAAGGGCTTGACAACCCATAATCGTGTTGGTTGCGAGTAGCTATCGTTTTGTGCATGTACGAGGGACTTGAGCGTGGCCTCCTACTGGACTGATACCTTGGTTCTCAAAAACTAAGGGAAATACTTACGCTACTCTGCTGCATCATCCCTTCCTCTTTGGGGAAAACCAACGCAAGCTCAAGACGTAGCACTGTGTTGTCAAATAGTCGAGCCGGTAAAGAAGACCAGGCTAATTATTTGTAATATTGAAACAACAAAGACTAGAAGGCAAACAACAGATAATAAGTATAATTTAACCTTGTATTCAAAAGGTTGGGGGCTTCTGATTCGAATACGATCAGTAAACCGGACCAAAGGGGTTAAGCTAAGGTTCGAATACGACCATATAGCCCCCAATGGCTTTGGGGTTGCGTCGATCAAGAGGGTACCGACAGCTATGTTCTCTTTGGTCCGAATACGACCTATGTTTGAACAAGAAGCCCCCAAATGACCTTGAGAGGTTTTTAACGACCCTGATTCGAATACGATCCAAGTCGGACCCAAAAGGGGTTAAGCTATGATTCGGATACGATCAAGAAGCCTCCAAGTTAGTTTGGCCTTGAGCCGATCAAGAGGGTTACGACAGATATGTTCTCTTTGGTTTGAATACGACCTATGTTTGAACAGGAAGCCCCCAAATGACCTTGATATTTGCAGCTAGATTCGGATACGATCATAGCCGGACCAAAAAAGGTTTAAACTTGATTCAAATATGATCAGCTCCTTAATGGTCATTTGAAAATAAGAAATAACAAAGATGCATAATCTTTGAAGAGAAAAGAGACCGATGGTCTTACTTTATTGCTTATCATGGTATATACAATCTTAAAGTATGTACATGATGAGAGCTGGTGGCTCAGGTGTAGTATGGCCGAAGTTGAGCAATGTTCCACGGCCGGCGGGTCTCCTCCTCCGACTTACGTGAGTCTTTGTGCTCTCGAACGTCAATGAGGTAATATGACCTGTTGTTTAAGTTCTTACTGACCACAAAGGGTCCTTCTCAAGGTGGGGATAACTTGTGTGCATCTGACAGATCCTGGATGAGCCGGAGCACCAGGTCGCCTTCCTGAAAAGTCCTGGACTTAACCCGGCGGCTGTGATAACGGCGCAGTTCCTGTTGATAAATTGCTGATCGAGCCGCTGCTAGGTCTCTTTCTTCATCTAACAAGTCAAGCGCATCCTATCTGGCTTGTTCATTATTAGCTTCAACATAAGCCGCCACACGGGGCGAGTCATGACGGATGTCACTAGGCAACACTGCTTCTGCTCCATACACCATGAAGAAAGGTGTATAACTTGTAGACCTGTTAGGTGTGGTATTGATACTCCATAGCACCGAGGGTAATTCCTCTACCCAACAACCCGTCGTTCGCTGCAAGGGAACCATAAGCCGGGGCTTGAGACCTTTTAGAATTTCCTGATTTGCTCTCTCAGCTTGACCATTGGATTGAGGATGAGCTATAGAAGAAACATCAAGCCGGATGTGCTCACGTTGACAAAACTCCTCCATAGCCCCTTGGGACAGATTAGTGCCATTGTCAGTGATAATGCTGTGTGGAAAACCAAAACGAAAGACCACCTTTTTCATGAATTGAACCGCCGTGGCCGCGTCACACTTACTCACTCGCTCCGCCTCAACCCACTTAGTGAATTTATCAACTGCCACTAAGAGATGTGTCTTTTTATCCTTAGACCTTTTGAAAGGTCCCACCATGTCAAGCCCCCAGACCACAAATGGCCAAGTGATTGGAATCATCCGGAGCTCTTGAGCCGGCACATGCGCTCATCGTGCAAACTTTTGACATCCATCACATCTGCTGACCAGATCCTCTGCATCAGCGTGAGCCATTAACCAGTAAAAACCGTGACGAAAAGCCGTGGCCACCAGAGATTTTGACCCGGCGTGATGACCACAATCGCCTTCATGGATCTCAAGAAGTATTTCTTGACCTTCTTCAGGGGAAACACACTGCTGAAACGCTCCGGAGACACTGCGACGGTATAATTCTCCATCTGAAATCGTCATTGACTTAGACCGCCGGGTTATCTGTCGAGCCAGGGTCTCATCCGCTGGCAACTCTCCCCGGGTCATGTAAGCCAAGAACGGCACTGTCCAATCTGGGATGACATGAAGAGCCGCCACCAACTGCGCCTCCGGGTCAGGAACAGCTAAATCTTCTTCTGTGGGCAACTTGACAGACGGGTTATGCAAAACATCCAAAAAGGTGTTAGGTGGTACCGGCTTACGCTGAGACCCCAACCGGCTTAAAGCATCAGCCGCTTCATTCTTTCGACGGTCAATGTGCTCCACCTGATAACCTTTAAAATGCCCTGCAACAGCATCAACCTCCCGGCGATAAGCCGCCATGAGAGGGTCCTTGGAATCCCACTTGCCTGATACCTGTTGAGCCACTAGACCTGAGTCGCCAAGACATCTGACCCGGCTCAAACTCATCTCTTTTGTCACTCGAAGACCATGGAGCAAGGCTTCATACTCTGCTGCGTTGTTAGTGCAAGGAAACATCAACCGTAACACATAACAAAATTTGTCACCTCACGGAGAGGTTAACACAACTCCAGCCCCCGAGCCTTCCAACTGTTTGGACCCATCAAAATGAATAGTCCAATATGTGTTGTCTGGTTTTTCTTCTGGCATATGCATCTCTGTCCAATCATTAATGAAGTCAACCAGTGCTTGAGATTTGATCACAGTATGTGGCACATACTTCAACCCATGAGACCCAAGCTCAATCGCCCACTTGGCGACTCGTCCAATGGCTTCCCTGTTTTGAATGATGTCTCCTAAAGCAGCAGAGCTAACCACGGTGATTGGATGTCCCTGAAAATAATGCTTAAGCTTCCGGCTTGCCATGAACACCCCATATACGAGCTTCTGCCAATGTGGATATCGTTGCTTGGATTCAATTAGCACCTCACTGACGTAGTAAACCGCCCGTTGAACCGGATGCTCCTTGCCAGCCTCCTTGCGCTCCACCACAATATCCACACTAACAACTCGTGAGTTGGCGGCCACGTATAACAGCAGCGGCTCTTTCTCAACTGGAGCAGCCAGGACCGGTGGCTCAGCAAGTTGTGTCTTCAGATCTTTAAAAGCAGAGTTCGCAGCATCGCTCCAAACAAAATCATCTGTTTTCTTCATCATCTGATACAGAGGTATTGCCTTCTCCCCTAACCGTCTTATGAACTGGCCCAAAGCAGCAACACGTCCCGCCAGTCGTTGAACGTCATTGATGCATGTTGGTTTGGCAAGGGATGTAATTGCCTTGATTTTCTCCGGGTTAGCCTCAATACCTCGGTTAGACACCAAAAAACCCAAGAGCTTGCCGGCTGGGACTCCAAAAACACACTTGGCCGGGTTAAGCATCATTTTGTAGACCCGGAGATTATCGAAAGTCTCTTTCAGATCTGTGACCAAGGTTTCCTCTTTCCTGGATTTTACCACTATATCATCCACATAAGCATGAACATTACGCCCAATTTGATCGTGAAGACAATTCTGCACACACCGTTGGTAAGTCGCCTGAGCACATTTAAGCCCAAAAGGCATATACACATAGCAGAAAGCTCCAAAAGGAGTGATAAAAGCCGTCTTCTCCTGATCCTTGACTGCCATCTTGGTCTGATGATAACCGGAATAAGCATCCAAGAAACTCAAACGTGTGCAACCCGTCGTAGCATCAATGATCTGATCAATACGGGGGAGAGCAAAAGGATCAGCCGGACAAGCCTTATTCAGATCGGTGTAATCCACACACATACGCCAGGTGCCATTCTTTTTGAGTACAAGCACCGGGTTGGCTAACCACTCTGGGTGAAAGACTTCTACAATGAACCCAGCTGCCAAAATCCGGGCCACCTCTTCCCCAATGGCCTTGCGCCTTTCTTCATTGAACCGTCGGAGAAATTGTCTGACAGAACTTTGGATCAATATTGAGAGTGTGCTCAGCGAGTTCCCTCGGGACACCCGACATGTCTGAAGGTTTCCATGCGAAGATGTCCCGGTTCTCACGGATGAACTCGATGAGCGCGCTTTCCTATTTTGGATCCAAGTTAGCACTGATGATGAACTGCTTGGATGAGTCGCCAGGCACAAAGTCAACCATCTTGGTGTCATCAGCTGATTTGAACTTCAACACCGGCTCATGCGCTGTTGTTGGTTTCTTTAATGACGTCATGTCTGCCGGGTCAACATGATCTTTGTAAAATTTTAACTCCTCTGTTGCACAGACAGATTCAGTATAGGCAGCATCACCTTCTTCACACTCCAAAGCTATTTTCCAGCTCCCGTGTACTGTAATGGTGCCCTTATAACCCGGCATCTTAAGCTGCAAATACACATAACACGGCCGAGCCATGAATTTGGCATAAGCCGGTCGTCCAAACAGAGCATGATACAGGCTTTTGATCTTAACCACCTCAAAGGTTAATTTTTCTGCTCTGGAGTCATACTCATCCCCAAAGGCTACTTCCAGTTCAATCTTACCCACTGGGTATGCCGACTTGCCAGGAACCACACCGTGAAAAACAGTGTTGGATTGTTTAAGACTCTTATCAGTCAATCCCATCCGGCGGAATGTCTCATAGTAGAGGATGTTGATGCTACTGCCTCCATCCATGAGTACCTTAGTGAATTTGTATCCACCAACCTGAGGTGCCACCACCAAAGCCAAGTGACCCGGATTATCGACCCGGGGTGGGTGATCCTCTCTGCTCCACACAATAGGCTGCTCTGACCAACGTAAGTAACATGGAAACGCCAGCTCAACGGCATTGACGGCCCTCTTGTGAAGTTTCTGGTCTCTCTTACATAAGCTAGTGGTGAATACATGGTATTGCCCCTATTCAACTGCTTCGGGTTGCTCTGATATCCGGACTGCTGCTGCTAATTACCTTGGCCGGGTTGTGGATTATACCCTCCTTGGTTACCAGGATGGCCCTGACCGTGGAATCCTCCTCCACCTAAGCCGGCGCCCGGGCCTTGGAAACCCCCTCCACCTGAGCCGCCACCTGGGCCGTGACCTCCATCAAACGCGTTTGAATTTTTAAACGCCTTCATGACCGTACAACCTTTCCACAGGTGGGTGGCTGGCTTCTCCCGGGTGCCGTGCTTTGGACAAGGCTCATTCAATAATTGCTCGAGGGTGGGACCTGACCCGCCCGAGCGAGGGGGCTGTCTGCCCTTGCGTCGTTGATTTCCGCCCTGTGCATTGGAGTTAGCAACAAACTCATCAGCCTTATGTTTATTACCTCCTTGATTCACCGGGTTATGCTGGTGACCCTTGGCGTTGCTGTTCTTCTTTCCCTTTGTTGCCTTTTCTTCGTCAGACACCGGGTCCTTGGTAGTATCAGAATCAGCATACTTGACGAGAGCCGCCATCAACGTTCCCATGTCATTACAGTCACGCTTGAGCCGCCCCAGCTTCTGCTTCAGAGGTTCGAAATGGCAATTTTTCTCCAACATTAAGACTGTTGAGCCGGCATCCATCTTATCAGATGAATGTATTATCTCTTTGACCCGGCGCACCCAATGGGTTGTGGATTCACCATCCTCTTGCTTGCAATTGGTCAGGTCCACAATCGACATAGACTGCTTACACGTGTCTTTAAAGTTCTGGATGAACCGGGCCTTCAACTCCGCCCATGAGCCGATAGAATTGGGTGGCAATCCCTTCAACCAAGTACGAGCTGTTCCATCTAACATCATAGTGAAATACTTGGCCATTGCTGCATCGCTGACCTCCAATAACTCCATAGCCATCTCATAACTCTCAATCCAAGCCCCGGGCTGTAAGTTAGCTGTGTAATTAGGCACCTTACGAGGCCCCTTAAAGTCCTTTGGCAAACGCTCATTACGTATGGCCAGCACCAAGCAAGGAACGCCTCCGGTTCTTGTGGCCACTCCTGCCTCGACCGAGGTTGCTGGATAAGCCGAAAAAGTTTGATGAGCCGCCTGATCTGCTGCCATTTGAACTGCTCGTTCCGCCTCTTGACGAATCATCTCCTGATCCGCCAAGTTAAGGGCTCCAGCCCGCACCGGCTCATGCCTGTACGGCCGGTTGTGGCGTTGAGCATTGCTTGACATATCTGTGGATTCCATATGCCTACTGTAACTCGGGCTCCGGCTTGGCCGAGGAGTTGAACGGATCCTGTCTCGACTGTAGGAGTATGCATCCTGCTGCGCCAGAGCTGTTTGAAGAGGTTCTCTTACCCTCCGTGTTTCAATTGCCGCCGGTGAGTCACCTTCCATCGGAAGAGCCGCCAAACGAGCCGATGTTGCGACGAGGTTTTCCAAAGGGTTGGAGAAGTGACCCGGCGGCGTTGGGACGTAATGAGGCGGAGCGGTAATTATACGAGGTGGATCCATGGCGCGCGGCTGGACCGGTGCACCGGGTGTTCTAATCCGGGGTGCCTCCGGCGGGTTACTTCCCCCGTCTCCGGGTGTGTGAAAAAGATTCCTAGGATCGAGCGTCAGAGGCAAACGTGATTGGGTTTTCTGATGCCTCCTCCTCATGACCTTGTTTGACGTGTTCAGATCCACCGAGAGCCGGAAGGTCTCCGCTTGAAGCTGTTGAGCACGAACATCCAAAGCCGCCCGCTCTGCTGCCATCCTGACTTCCTCTGCGGCTAGATTTTCCTTAGCTTGCACCATCTCTTCCCGTACGCGTGCCACCTCTGCGTCATGCTGGGCTTTATCTGCCGGCTCTACCACGGCAGTCAACAGAGTCGTCAGTTTATCCATGGGTCCATCAAGATCTGAGCCGGGGGGCGCGGGGTCTCCTGACCCGGCTACGGCCGACCTGGTAGCTGTTGCCGCTGCTGCTGTAGAGTTCTGCCCGGGCTGTGTCCCTGCCATGAAGACTCCGGCCCAATTCGGCGGTTCAAGAGGGTTCGGAATACTGCTGCCATCGGAACAGCCCCCGAGCATGCAGTCCTGCAGCTGGTACAAAGAGTCTGTCTCGCCCGTTGATGATGCAGTGTCAGAACAGATGGCCGTCTCACCGCCCTCCACCGATCCTTCAGAGTATTCACCGGCGTGGATGCAGGCTACGAAGGCATGCTTCACGGCAGATTGAACACGGGCGGTCCTTGCGCGTCGAGTCGTTTCGATGAGGTTGGTGTGGACGTCCGGCTCAGGACCTGACTCGCCGATCCGGCCGATGAAGACGTGAATTCCGCCGAAGGGGACCCGGTATCCATACTCAATTGAGCCGGCCTCGGGGCCCTAGCCTTCGTCGTCGATGTAGAGCTTGCCGCGACGACTCTTGGTCATCCGGCCCACAGCGTATCCCTTGAGCCCTTCGAAGTTGCCCTTCAAGAACTCAAATCCACCATGCGCTGGCCCCACGGTGGGCGCCAACTGTCGTGGAAATGTCACGACAGATGTCCTAGAGCAAGGACTTAGTTGTAGGGCCATCGCACTAGGAAGCTTAAAGGGGTTAATCGGGACAAAGGACACAAAAGGGTTTTATACTAGTCCGGCCCCTTACGATGAAGGTAAAAGCCTACGTCTAGTTGGGATTGGTATTGCTGGGGTTTCGATCACCAAGAGGCTCAACTCGCCGGCTTGGTTATCGACTTGTTGTCTCTTTTCCTAAGCTGCCACCGGGTCGTCCCCTTATATACATGGGTTGACGCCTGGCGGCCTACAGAGTCCCGGCCGGCTCATAATCGTGTCCGGCTCGGTGACTTCCTTTACATGCCTTTCTTTACAAGTCTTTCTTTACATACGGCAGTTTACAATACCGGGTTTTAAGCCGGCCCCAGGCCTTTGGGCCTTCTATAAGGTTTAATAAACTATCATCTTGAACGTTCACTGGGCTTCTTATGTAACCCGCCATTGGAGCTGACCCGGCCCCTCCTGGGCGGGTCATACTGATAGTAATATCCCCAACACGACGCACTGTCCATTTGCCAACCACAATGGCTTCAAGAAGTCGCCAATTCCTACGAGACCGACCCCAACTCTCAAGAACTACTCACCAAGCTGGCTGTCATCAACACTGACGATCAGGGGCGCACTCTGCAGCAAGGCGTAATCCGGCAACGCGGTCGACTCTGGATCGGCGCCAACTTAGCACTTCAGACCAAACTCATCGCAGCTCTCCACCACAGCACCGTGGGAGGTCACTCAGGCGCCACGGCAACATACCACAGGGTGTGCAAACTCTTTGCCTGGCCGGGTCTGAAGCATGTCGGTGAGGATTCCGTTCGCCAGTGCACCATCTTCCAGCATGCCAAGCATGAGAACACGCACCAGACGGGCAAGCTCCAACCCCTACCAGTACCTACAACGCCATGGCAAGATCTCACCATGGACTTCGTCAAGGTATTACCCAAATCTGAAGGGTACGATTCCATCATGGTCGTCGTCGATCGCCTGACCAAGTTCACGCACTTTGTGCCGCTCCGGCACCCCTTCACCGCGGTCCACGTCGCCTGCGCGTTCTGGGACAACGTCATCAAGCTGCACAGCGTACCCCTCTCCATCATCTCTGATTGGGACAAGATCTTCACTAGAGCCATGTGGCTCAAACTGCTCACCGTGGCAGGCACCAAGCTGTTGTACTCCACCGCCTATCACCCGCAGACGGACGGGCAGATGGAGCACGTCAACCAGTGCCTAGAGATGTATCTTCGGTGCGCCGTCCATGACACCCCGCATCGATGGCGCAGGTGGCTGTCGGCGACAGAGTTCTGGTACAACTCCTTGCATCACTCGTCTCTGAAGTGCTCTTCGTTCAAGGCGTTCTACGGCACTGAACCCAACCTGGGAGGCCTTCCTCAACTCAGCTCCATGCTGCCAGCCGACGCGTCCTCCGGTGACCTGGACTGGGCCGCGCACACCGACCTGTTGCGCACGTAGCTCTCGCGGGCCCAGGCGCGTTTCAAGAAGCAGGCGGATCGACACCGTGCCGAGCGTGCTTTCGATGTGGGAGAGCAGGTACTGCTCAAGCTCCAGCCGTACGCTCAATCTTCCGTCGTCAACCGCCCCTGCCGCAAGCTCTCATACAAGTTCTATGGCCCGTTCTTGGTGATCGAGCGCATTGGCTCCCCGGCATACCGACTGCAGCTGCCTCCGAACAACCACGTCCATCCGGTATTCCACGTCTCCCAATTGAAGCATTTCACTCCTGATTATACTCCTGTCATCGCGGAACTGCCCAGGGTACCGGACCTCGCCGCCGGCGAGTCTGAACCCATCGACATCCTGGATCGCTGCATGATGAAAAAGGGAGACGCTCCATTCGTCCAATTGCTTGTTCAGTGGGCCAACATGCCACCCGCGACCACCACCTGGGAGGACTACGACATTCTACGGCAACGTTATCCGTCAGCCTGCATCTGGGAGGAAGCTGCTTCTCAAGGAGGGGACAATGTCACGCCTGCAGATGATACATCCGCAGCGGACTGAAAGTGCAGTTCAATTAACTGAACTGCAACAGAGCTAGCTAGACGTGTTGGGCCAGAGGCCATGTAAGCAAGTGTGTGTTGGGCCTGAGGCCGTGTGTGGGTGTGAGAGGGCCCAAGTGGGCGGCTACATAGTGTACCATGGACGAGACACCGAGCAGAAATGGAAAAGATCTCAATTCTCCTTTCCCCTTCTCCAAGCTCTCCTCTCACCTACTCTGCATCTCGATCCCCTTTCTCATCCCGATCTCCCTTCATCTCTGGGTTGTGACAGGATGGCTAGGTTTTTAGAATCGATCGGCATCGGATTTTCCTTTTTTCCCATTTTGATCTGCATTTCTGTTGTTCGAGATGGGCGTGGAAAGATATCTGATAGTAGTAGTAATCGTTAAGCGACCATACATATTAAATTGAACATCTGATATATGTAGATGATAGAAAAAAATATAAGAAAAAAATTACCCCCTCCGTCCCACAATGTAGGATGCTTTTGCAAGCCATTTTAGTTCGTAAAAAAACATCTTATATTGTGGGAGGGAGGGAGTATAGATTACTGGATATTTTTTTCATCCTTGTTGCTTTGAAAATCAGTGATTGTGTCATCATCCTTAACTTGCTAGAAAAACTCCCCTTTCCATGAAATGTAGCCAAGCTACAATTCTGCATGAGAGGTAGGGTTCGATTCTAGCAGTCCACGGAATAGGAATACCGTATTAGGATATATGAGCATATCAACAAGACCTTAAGCTCTGTTCGGAAGTAATGTTTTAAAAAAACCCTCAATATTCAAATACTACGGGTTTTTATGCCGAGGACAAGGAATAATGTACTTTATGAAAATATTAAGTTTTTAAAGTATTGCAAAAACAATTTTTTTTGAGGGAGTATTGCAAAAACAATTACATGGTTCTATTTGGCCAACGTTCACTTTTCTATTTCTCACTTCAAGAAATACGTCTAGAGCTCTTCTTTTAATACTTGTAAAAGGTTCTCGAAATGGGGGTATTTTTTTCTGGGCTTGTATCCATTTTCTAGGTTCATGGTTTATAATACTGTACTTATAACTAGAGTCAAATACCTCAAAGTATTTTGAACTATAATTCTTAAGTTAGTGTGTGAAATACTTTGCAACCAAACACACACTAACCTACGATGCGGAATGCGAACGCTGCCAAGCCGGAGCAAAGATGGGGCGTACTCGTTCATGAGGCATGTGCGTAGCCACAGATCATGATGTTCCACATGCCGAGTTGTCGGCAGGGCCCTACGCGCGTTGCCCACCTGCTCTTTGCCGGCGTACATGTCCACCAGTGGGCTCGCGACGTATGAGTGAGTGGCGAGGTTGCCATTGCATCTCCAGCCGCGAGCACATCGGGAGCATGCTTGCAAATGTTATGTCGAACGCCACTGGGTCGTAGAGCACCTCGACGGCCCCGTCGACGCCGCCCTAGCGATTAAACTGATCATGTTCCACATCACCACTTGGCTCCGCTGGGGGAGAATGCAGCAACAATGGTTCAGAAGAGACTCTGTGCGTCGTTGACGAGGCCGATGTGCGCGTACATGGAGAGCAACGCGTTGAAGGGGAAGCAATTGTGAAGAAGCCGCACTTGAAGGCAAAAGTGTGGGCCTCGCGGTCGAGGCAGCAGCCATCGTTGACGACGAGTAGAAAGCGGATGAAGGCGTGCTAGTTTGTACGCTCTAGTACATGTTAAATCGTGGATCGATCTAGGGCGAAATAGCTAGCGTGCATGGGCTGCTTCTACCCTGTGTGGGGTTTTAGTTGTGTCATCTATTCATTGACAAGCAGGTTGTCAGGACCTGCACAGGTTGAGAGAGCATGAGCTGAAGGCTAACATTGTTTGCCATTTGAACTATTTGACCCGTTAACATACTGCCACTGCCACGTAGATAAAATACAGAGCTCTACGATGGACCGAATAGATAGCATTCGCAGGATGCTTCTATGTTGCATGAGGTCACGAGTTTGAATTAGAATTACAGTTCCTTTTATTTGTTTTTCTACCATCTGACAGGACCTATATGAGTAGCTGATTGTTTTTGTTAGATATGTATTTAGCACGTGTATTCTTGTACTTCAAGTCTCCTCCTTGTATATAGTCGAGGATATGACTTGCCCCCTATGTATTATATATACTTGTGCATATGCACCCATCAATACATTGAGAGCTGCAGCCTATTCCTCTACATGGTATCAGCATAAACCCTCGATCCCAGCCCTAGCCGCGCCGCCGTCGCCTCTCCTGGCCGTCGCCGCTCGCGCTGACCCGCGCCACCACCTCCCTGGCCGCCGCGCTGCCTGCCTCCCCACCGCACCCCTCCGCCGCCCGATCCTCCCTTCCCTCCTACACCCGCGCTGCCGCCCTCCCAAACCCTAAACCCTACCCGGGCCCGCGCCCCCTCCTCTCGATCTCCCTCCCTCGCGCCGCTGCCCTTCCCCTGTGCCACCCCTCCTCCCCTCCCGCAACCCCAGCCGCTCCACCTGACTGCCCCGAGCCGCTCCACCCGCGTCGCCGCACTACCTCGCAGCCATGTCGGCCCGCTCATCTTCGTCCGGTTTGAGCAACCTGTTCGACTCCTCCTACGGCACCGAGCCAGAAGAGCCCCTTGCCGTCGACATCCGCAACATCCACCTCACCGATCATGTTCCCATCATCCTCTCCCACACCTCCGCCAACTACTATGCCTGGAAAACCTACTTCAACCTTCTCTTCCGTGATTACAATCTTCGTGATCATGTGGACGGCCTCTCTAACTTCTTCGCCGGCAACCACGACGCCAACTGGCTCGCCATCGACGCCACCCTCATCCGCTGGTTTTTCCTCACCGTCTCTCTGGACATCTTCCACACCATCGTTCGCGATGGGGACGATGCCTACACGGTGTGGACTAAGATCAACGGCCTCTTCACCGACAACAAGCTTCAACAGATTGTTTTCTTGCAGCAGGAATTTTTTGGGTGTCACCAAAATGACTCCACCATCGACGCCTACTGTCTCTGACTCAAGACCCTCTCCGGCGAGCTCAACGACGTCGGGTTCAAGGTGGGCGATGAGCTTCTCCTCTCGACACTCACCGCCGGCCTCAATGAAGACTTCAGCAACGCCGCCTCCAACCTCACCCTCATGACCAACCCTACTTACGAGCGGGCGGTGGCCTATCTTCGTCTTGAGGAGCGGCGGATGAAGCAACTTCGCACCCGCGCCGCCCACACCGCCCTCGCCGCCGGCCTCTCCCACGGCGCCTCTACACCACCATCGGCGCCCCGTCCTCCGGCCGTCCTGCAGCTCTCGCCGGTGCCTCAGCCGCCCCAACCACCGCGCAACGGTGGGAACGGCGGCAACCGTCGCCGCGGCCGCGGTGGTCAGCGCCAAGGAGGAGGGAAAGGTGGTGGCGGTGGTCCACCTCCCCAGCAGCGCTTTGGCGGACAGCAGCCCCCGCCGCCCTGGGCCGGAGGCTATAACTCCTGGACGGGGGTCGTGCATGCATACAACATGCCGGTGCCACGGCCCCCCGCCCCGGGCATCCTCGCCCCCCCCCCCCGAGCACGCACCAGGCGCTCCTGGCCTCGCCTCTCGGCGCCTACGGCGGAGCTCCCGCCCCTCCCGTCGCGCCCTCCTACGGCGTATATGGCGCGTACGGCGCCCCTGGCTACGACCCGGCACTCCTACCGGCGCTACAGCAGCCGCCACCCTACTCTGGTGGTGGCGGCGATTGGATTATGGACTCCGGCGCCACCGCTCATATGTCCGCTCATCCGGGTAACCTCTCCTCTGTCTATCCCACTTCCACTCCCTCCCGCATCATCATCGGCAATGGTGTTGGTCTTCCCATCTCTCATGTCGGTTCTGCACCCTTTCCCTCTAACTATAGACCTCTCTCTCTTAATAATGTCATTGTTTCTCCTCATCTCATTCAGAACTTAGTTTCCGTTCATAATCTTTCCCGTGATAACTCTGTAACTGTGGAATTTGATGAAGTTGGCTTTTCTGTTAAGGACGCTTGCACCAGGATGATTCTTCACCGTTGTGACAGTCCCGACGACCTCTACCCAGTTCAGTCGCCGTCATCTCCGGGTGGTCTTCGAGCTCTTTCCGCCGGCGTCGATCTTTGGCATGCTCGTCTCAGGCACCCTAGCACTGTTGGAAATATGCCCTAGAGGCAATAATAAAAGCATTATTATTATATTTCCTTGTTCATGATAATTGTATTTATTCATGCTATAATTGTGTTATCCGGAAATCGTAATACATGTGTGAATAATAGACACCAACATGTCCCTAGTAAGCCTCTAGTTGACTAGCTCGTTGATCAACAGATAGTCATGGTTTCCTGACTATGGACATTGGATGTCATTGATAACGAGATCACATCATTAGGAGAATGATGTGATGGACAAGACCCAATCCTAAACATAGCATAAGATCGTATAGTTCGTTTGCTAGAGCTTTCCAATGTCAAGTATCTTTTCCTTAGACCATGAGATCGTGTAACTCCCGGATACCGTAGGAGTGCTTTGGGTGTACCAAACGTCACAACGTAACTGGGTGACTATAAAGGTATACTACGGGTATCTCCGAAAGTGTCTGTTGGGTTGACACGGATCAAGACTGGGATTTGTCACTCCGTATGACGGAGAGGTATCACTGGGCCCACTCGGTAATGCATCATCATTATGAGCTCAAAGTGACCAAGTGTCTGGTCACGGGATCATGCATTACGGTACGAGTAAAGTGACTTGCCGGTAACGAGATTGAACGAGGTATTGGGGTACCGACGATCGAATCTCGGGCAAGTAGCATACCGATTGACAAAGGGAATTGCATACGGGGTTGCTTGAATCCTCGACATCGTGGTTCATCCGATGAGATCATCGAGGAGCATGTGGGAGCCAACATGGGTATCCAGATCCCGCTGTTGGTTATTGACCGGAGAGCGATCTCGGTCATGTCTACATGTCTCCCGAACCCGTAGGGTCTACACACTTAAGGTTCGGTGACGCTAGGGTTGTAGGGATATGTATATGCAGTAACCCGAATGTTGTTCGGAGTCCCGGATGAGATCCCGGACGTCATGAGGAGTTCCGGAATGGTCCGGAGGTAAAGAATTATATATAGGAAGTGCTATTTCGGCCATCGGGACAAGTTTCGGGGTCACCGGTATTGTACCAGGACCACCGGAAGGGTCCCGGGGGTCCACCGGGTGGGGCCACCTGCCCCGGGGGCCACATGGGCTGTAGGGGGTGCGCCTTGGCCTATATGGGCCAAGGGCACCAACCCCAAGAGGCCCATGCTCCTAGAGTTCAGGGAAGGGAAGAGTCCTAAAAGGGGAAGGCACCCCCTAGGTGCCTTGGGGAGGAGGGAGTCCTCCCTTGGCCGCCGCCCCCTAGGAGATTGGATCTCCTAGGGCCGACGCCCCCCCCTAGGCTCCCTATATATAGTGGGGGAAGGAGGGCCTCTCAATCCACGCCTTTGGTGCCTCCCTCTCCCTCTCCAACACATCCTCCTCCTCCATAGTGCTTGGCGAAGCTCTGTCGGAGTACTGCAGCTCCACCACCACCACGCCGTCGTGCTGCTGCTGGAGCCATCTTCCTCAACCTCTCCTTCCCCCTTGCTGGATCAAGAAGGAGACGTTACGCTGACCGTACGTGTGTTGAATGCGGAGGTGCCGTCCGTTCGGCGCTAGGATCTCCGGTGATTTGGATCACGTCGAGTACGCCTTCCTCATCCCCGTTCTTTGAACGCTTTTGCGCGTGATCTACAAAGGTATGTAGATGCAATCCGATCACTCGTTGCTAGATGAACTCCTAGATGGATCTTGGTGAAACCGTAGGAAATTTTTTGTTTTCTGCAACGTTCCCCAACAGTGGCATCATGAGCCAGGTTTATGCGTAGTTCTCTTGCACGAGTAGAACACAATTTGTTGTGGGCGTTGATGTTGTCAACTTTCTTACCGCTACTAGTCTTATCTTGCTTCAACGGTATTGTGGGATGAAGCGGCCCGGACCAACCTTACACGTACGCTTACGTGAGACCGGTTCCACCGACTAACATGCACAAGTTGCATAAGGTGGCTGGCGGGTGTCTGTCTCTCCCACTTTAGTTGGAGCGGATTCGATGAAAAGGGTCCTTATGAAGGGTAAATAGAAGTTGACAAATCACGTTGTGACTTTCACGTAGGTAAGAAAACGTTCTTGCTAGAACCCTACTTCAGCCACGTAAAACTTGCAACAACAATTAGAGGACGTCTAACTTGTTTTTGCAGCAAGTGCTTTGTGATATGATATGGCCAAAGTTGTGATGAATGATGAATGATATATATGTGATGTATGAGATGTTCATGCTATTGTAATAGGAATCACGACTTGCATGTCGATGAGTATGACAACCGGCAGGAGCCATAGGAGTTGTCTTTATTTTTTGTATGACCTGCGTGTCATTGAGAAACGCCATGTAAATTACTTTAATTTATTGCTAAACGTGTTAGCCATAGTAGTAGAAGTAATAGTTGGCGAGCAACTTCATGGAGACACGAAGATGGAGATCATGGTGTCATGCCGGTGACAAGATGATCATGGAGCCCCAAGATGGAGATCAAAGGAGCTATGTGATATTGGCCATATCATGTCACTATTATTATTTGATTGCATGTGATGTTTATCATGTTTTTGCATCTTGTTTACTTAGAACGACGGTAGTAAATAAGATGATCCCTCGTAATAATTTCAAGAACGTGTTCCCCCTAACTGTGCACCGTTGCGACAGTTCGTTGTTTCGAAGCACCACGTGATGATCGGGTGTTAGATTCCAACGTTCACATACAACAGGTGTAAGACAGATTTACACATGCAAACACTTAGGTTGACTTGACGAGCCTAGCATGTACAGACATGGCCTCGGAACACAGAAGACCGAAAGGTCGAGCATGAGTCGTATAGAAGATACGATCAACATGAAGATGTTCACCGATGTTGACTAGTCCGTCTCACGTGATGATCGGACACGGCCTAGTTAACTCGGATCATGTTATACTTAGATTACAGGAGGGATGTCTATCTAAGTGGGAGTTCATTGAATAGTTTGATTAGATGAACTCAATTATCATGAACTTAGTCTAAAATATTTACAATATGTCTTGTAGATTAAATGGCCAACGTAGTTCTCAACTTCAACCCGTTCCTAGAGAAAACCAAGCTGAAAGACGATGGCAGCAACTACACGGACTGGGTCCGGAACCTGAGGATCATCCTCATAGCTGCCAAGAAAGATTATGTCCTACAACCACCGCTAGGTGATGCACCTGTTCTCCCTGCAGAACAAGACGTTATGAACGCTTGGCAGGCACGTACCGATGACTACTCCCTCGTTCAGTGCGGCATGCTTTACAGCTTAGAGCCGGGACTCCAAAAACGTTTTGAGAGACAAGGAGCATATGAGATGTTCGAAGAGCTGAAAATGGTTTTCCAAGCTCATGCCCGGGTCGAGAGATATCAAGTCTCTGACAAGTTCTTCAGTTGTAAGATGGAGGAAAACAGTTCTGTCAGTGAGCACATACTCACTATGTCTGGGTTACATAACCGCTTGACTCAGCTGGGAGTTAATCTCCCGGATGACGCGGTCATTGACAGAATCCTCCAATCGCTTCCACCGAGCTACAAGAGCTTTGTGATGAACTTCAATATGCAGGGGATGGAAAAGACCATTCCTGAAGTATTTGCAATGCTGAAATCAGCAGAGGTAGAAGTCAAAAAGGAACATCAAGTGTTGATGGTGAATAAAACCACTAAGTTCAAGAAGGGCAAGGGTAAGAAAGCCTTCAAGAAGGACGGCAAGGGAGTTGCCGCACTCGGCAAGCAAGCTGCTGGGAAGAAGCCAAAGAATGGACCCAAGCCCGAGACTGAGTGCTTTTATTGCAAGGAAAGTGGTCACTGGAAGCGGAACTGCCCCAAATACTTAGCGGACAAGAAGGCCGGCAAAACGAAAGGTATATGTGATATACATGTAATTGATGTGTACCTTACCAGTACTCGTAGTAGCTCCTGGGTATTTGATACCGGTGCAGTTGCTCACATTTGTAACTCAAAGCAGGAGCTGCGGAATAAGCGGAGAGTGGCAAAGGACGAGGTGACGATGCGCGTCGGGAATGGTTCCAAGGTCAATGTGATCGTCGTCGGCACGCTACCTCTACATTTACCTTCGGGATTAGTGTTAAACCTTAATAATTGTTATTTAGTGCCAGCTTTGAGCATGAACATTGTATCAGGATCTCGTTTAATTCGAGATGGCTACTCATTTAAATCCGAGAATAATGGTTGTTCTATTTATATGAGAGATATGTTTTATGGTCATGCTCCGATGGTGAATGGTTTATTCTTAATGAATCTCGAGCGTAATGCTACACATGTTCATAGTGTGAGTACCAAAAGATGTAAGATTGATAGTGATAGTCCCACATACTTGTGGCACTGCCGCCTTGGTCACATAGGTGTCAAACGCATGAAGAAGCTCCATGCCGATGGACTTTTAGAGTCTCTTAATTATGAATCATTTGACACGTGCGAACCATGCCTCATGGGTAAAATGACCAAGACTCTGTTCTCAGGAACAATGGAGCGAGCAACCAACTTATTGGAAATAATACATACTGATGTGTGCGGTCCAATGAGTGTTGAGGCTCGTGGTGGCTATCGTTATGTTCTCACCCTCACTGATGACTTGAGTAGATATGGGTATATCTACTTAATGAAACACAAGTCTGAGACCTTTGAAAAGTTCAAGGAATTTTAGAGTGAGGTTGAGAATCAACGTGACAGGAAAATCAAGTTCCTGCGATCAGATCGTGGAGGAGAATACTTGACTCACGAGTTTGGCACACACTTAAGGAAATGTGGAATAGTTTCACAACTCACGCCGCCTGGAACACCTCAGCGTAATGGTGTGTCCGAACGTCGTAATCGCACTCTATTAGATATGGTGCGATCTATGATGTCTCTTACCGACTTACCACTATCTTTTTGGGGCTATGCTTTAGAGACTGCCGCATTCACTTTAAATAGGGCTCCGTTGAAATCCGTTGAGATGACACCGTATGAATTATGGTTTGGGAAGAAACCTAAGCTATCGTTTCTAAAAGTTTGGGGGTGCGATGCTTATGTCAAGAAACTTCAACCTGAAAAGCTCGAACCCAAGTCGGAAAAATGCGTCTTCATAGGATACCCTAAAGAAACTATTGGGTATACCTTCTACCTCAGATCGGAAGGCAAGATCTTTGTTGCCAAGAATGGATCCTTTCTAGAGAAGGAGTTTCTCTCGAAAGAAGTAAGTGGGAGGAAAGTAGAACTTGATGAAGTATTACCTCTTGAACCGGAAAATGGCACAACTCAAGAAAATGTTCCTGAGGTGCCTGCACCGACTAGAGAGGAAGTTAATGATGATGATCAAGATACTTCTGATCAAGCTCCTACTAAAATTCGAAGGTCCACAAGGACACGTTCCGCACCAGATTGGTACGGCAACCTTGTCTTGGAAATCATGTTGTTAGACAACGGTGAACCTTCGAACTATGAAGAAGCGATGGCGGGCCCGGATTCTGACAAATGGCTAGAAGCCATGAAATCCGAGATAGGATCCATGTATGAAAACGAAGTATGGACTTTGACTGACTTGCTCGTTGAGCGGCGAGCCATAGAAAATAAATGGATCTTTAAGAAGAAGACAGACGCGGATGGTAATGTGACCATCTATAAAGCTCGGCTTGTCGCTAAGGGTTATCGACAAGTTTAAGGGGTTGACTACGATGAGACTTTCTCACCGGTAGCGAAGCTAAAGTCCGTCCGAATCATGTTAGCAATTCCCGCATTCTACGATTATGAGATATGGAAAATGGACGTCAAACGGCATTCCTTAATGGTTTCCTTAAGGAAGAATTGTATATGATGCAGCCGGAAGGTTTTGTCGATCCTAAGAATGCTAACAAGGTGTGCAAGCTCCAACGCTCGATTTATGGGCTGGTGCAAGCATCTCGGAGTTGGAACATTCGCTTTGATGAGATGATCAAAGCGTTTGGGTTTACGCAGACTTATGGAGAAGTCTGTATTTACAAGAAAGTGAGTGGGAGCTCTGTAGCATTTCTCATATTATATGTAGATGACATACTTTTGATGGGAAATGATATAGAACTCTTGGACAGCATTAAGGCCTACTTGAATAAGAGTTTTTCAATGAAGGACCTTGGAGAAGCTGCTTACATATTGGGCATCAAGATCTATAGAGATAGATCGAGACGCCTCATAGGTCTTTCACAAAGCACATACCTTGATAAGATATTTAAGAAGTTCAATATGGATCAGTCTAAGAAGGGGTTCTTACCTGTGTTACAAGGTGTGAAATTGAGCTCAGCTCAATGTCCGACCACGGCATAAGATATAGAAGAGATGAGTGTCATCCCCTATGCCTCAGCCATAGGTTCTGTTATGTATGCCATGTTGTGTACCAGACCTGATGTAAACCTTGTCGTAAGTTTGGTAGGAAGGTACCAAAGTAATCCCGGCAAGGAACACTGGACAACGGTCAAGAATATCCTGAAGTACCTGAAAAGGACTAAGGAAATGTTTCTCGTTTATGGAGGTGACAAAGAGCTCGTCGTAAAAGGTTACGTCGACGCTAGCTTCGACACAGATCTGGATGACTCAAAGTCACAAACCGGATACATGTATATTTTGAATGGTGGGGCAGTAAGCTGGTGCAGTTGCAAGCAGAGCGTCGTGGCGGGATCTACATGTGAAGCGGAGTACATGGCAGCCTCGGAGGCAGCGCATGAAGCAATTTGGGTGAAGGAGTTCATCACCGACCTAGGAATCATACCCAATGCGTCGGGGCCGATCAAGCTCTTCTGTGACAACACTGGAGCTATTGCACTTGCCAAGGAGCCCAGGTTTCACAAGAAGACAAGGCACATCAAGCGTCGCTTCAACTCCATTCGTGAAAATGTTCAAGATGGAGACATAGATATTTGTAAAGTACATACGGACCTGAATATAGCAGATCCGTTGACTAAACCTCTCCCTAGAGCAAAACATGATCAACACCAGAATTCCATGGGTGTTCGATTCATCACAATGTAACTAGATTATTGACTCTAGTGCAAGTGGGAGACTGTTGGAAATATGCCCTAGAGGCAATAATAAAAGCATTATTATTATATTTCCTTGTTCATGATAATTGTCTTTATTCATGCTATAATTGTGTTATCCGGAAATCGTAATACATGTGTGAATAATAGACACCAACATGTCCCTAGTAAGCCTGTAGTTGACTAGCTCGTTGATCAACAGATAGTCTTGGTTTCCTGACTATGGACATTGGATGTCATTGATAACGAGATCACATCATTAGGAGAATGATGTGATGGACAAGACCCAATCCTAAACATAGCATAAGATCGTATAGTTCGTTTGCTAGAGCTTTCCAATGTCAAGTATCTTTTCCTTAGACCATGAGATCGTGTAACTCCCGGATACCGTAGGAGTGCTTTGGGTGTACCAAACGTCACAACGTAACTGGGTGACTATAAAGGTATACTACGGGTATCTCCGAAAGTGTCTGTTGGGTTGACACGGATCAAGACTGGGATTTGTCACTCCGTATGACGGAGAGGTATCACTGGGCCCACTCGGTAATGCATCATCATTATGAGCTCAAAGTGACCAAGTGTCTGGTCACGGGATCATGCATTACGGTACGAGTAAAGTGACTTGCCGGTAACGAGATTGAACGAGGTATTGGGATACCGACGATCGAATCTCGGGCAAGTAACATACCGATTGACAAAGGGAATTGCATACGGGGTTGCTTTGAATCCTCGACATCGTGGTTCATCCGATGAGATCATCGAGGAGCATGTGGGAGCCAACATGGGTATCCAGATCCCGCTGTTGGTTATTGACCGGAGAGTGATCTCGGTCATGTCTACATGTCTCCCGAACCCGTAGGGTCTACACACTTAAGGTTCGGTGACGCTAGGGTTGTAGGGATATGTATATGCAGTAACCCGAATGTTGTTCGGAGTCCTGGATGAGATCCCGGACGTCACGAGGAGTTCCGGAATGGTCCGGAGGTAAAGAATTATATATAGGAAGTGCTATTTCGGCCATCGGGACAAGTTTCGGGGTCACCGGTATTGTACCGGGACCACCGGAAGGGTACCGGGGGTCCACCGGGTGGGGCCACCTGCCCCGGGGGCCACATGGGCTGTAGGGGGTGCGCCTTGGCCTGTATGGGCCAAGGGAACCAGCCCCAAGAGGCCCATGCGCCTAGGGTTCAAGGAAGGGAAGAGTCCTAAAAGGGGAAGGCACCCCCTATGTGCCTTGGGGAGGAGGGAGTCCTCCCTTGGCCGCCGCCCCCTAGGAGATTGGATCTCCTAGGGCCGGCGCCCCCCTAGGCTCCCTATATATAGTGGGGGAAGGAGGGCCTCTCAATCCACGCCTTTGGTGCCTCCCTCTCCCTCTCCAACACATCCTCCTCCTCCATAGTGCTTGGCGAAGCTCTGTCGGAGTACTGCAGCTCCACCACCACCACGCTGTCGTGCTGTTGCTGGAGCCATCTTCCTCAACCTCTCCTTCCCCCTTGCTGGATCAAGAAGAAGGAGACGTTACGCTGACCGTACGTGTGTTGAACGCGGAGGTGCCGTCCGTTCGGCGCTAGGATCTCCGGTGATTTGGATCACGTCGAGTACGCCTTCCTCATCCCCGTTCTTTGAACGCTTCCGCGCGTGATCTACAAAGGTATGTAGATGCAATCCGATCACTCATTGCTAGATGAACTCCTAGATGGATCTTGGTGAAACCGTAGGAAATTTTTTGTTTTCTGCAACGTTCCCCAACAAGCACTTCTTCACTTCGTCAAATAATGAGAGGATTTTCTTTTTCATGTAATAAAATGGCCGCTCACTCCTGTGAAGCCTCTCGGTTAGGCAAACATGTTCGCCTTCCTTTTAGTTCCTCTTCCACAGTTGCTTCCTTCCCATTTGAGTTAATTCACAGCGATGTATGGACCTCTCCAGTACCTAGTAATTCTGGTTATCTCTACTGTCTTGTTATATTGGATGATTACTCTCACTTTGTGTGGACGTTTCCTCTTCGTAGGAAACCCGATGCTGTCGCCGCCCTCATTGCATTTTATGCTTATGTCTCCACACAGTTCGGGCGACCCATACTCGCACTTCAGACCGACAACGGAAAAGAATTTGACAACCTCACCATTCGCCATATTCTTTCCTCTCACGGCACCGTGTTTCGTCTCACGTGTCCATACACCTCCCAGCAGAATGGCTGTGCCGAGCGCATCCTACGCACCCTTAATGAGTGTGTGCGTACCCTCCTTTTCCATGCCTATATGCCCTCTCGGTTTTGGCCAGATGCCCTCGCCACCACCACCCTCCTCCTTAACCTCCGACCATGCCGTCCGCGCTGGAACTATGCGCCTCACCATCTCCTACATGGCACTCCTCCCTCCTATGATGGTCTCCATATTTTCGGTTGCCGTTGTTACCCCAACACCACCGCCACCGCACCTCATAAACCCGCTCCTCGTTCCGTTCCATGTGTCTTACTTGGTTACCCAACCAACACTAAGGGTTATCGCTGCTATGACCCTGTGTCTCACCGTGTCATCACCTCTCGACACGTGTACTTTGATGAGCTTGTGTTTCCCTTTGCACAGGAACAAGTGGCGTCGTCTTCCTCTCCCGCGCCGGGTTCCCCTCCGCGCCGTCGCCCGCTGCCGGCCTTGGGTGCTCCGGCACCCCCGCCCGCGGCGCTCTCCTCCGGATCGGGGACGTCCGCGACTCCCTCCTTAGGCTCGACACCCCCGTCGCCTGGAGCCGCGTCGACGTCGCCTCGGTCCCCCGCCATGCATGCTGGGCCGCGCGTGGAGCCACATGTTGGGCCGCATGTTGGGTCACATGCTGGGTCGGCCTCTCCTGTAGCTGCCCCGACCCCGCCTCGGTCGCCCGTCAACGCGATTTCTGCCCCGACGCTGCCTTGTTCTCCCAACGCCGCGACCTCGTCTCCAGCTCGGCCCGCCTCTCCCGTGGCCGCTGTGGATGCCACTGCGGCTTATGGCCGTGCACCTGCAGTTTCACCGCCACCCGTGGCTGTTCCGACGGCCGGGCCCGTCACGCGCTCACGCACTGGCGTCTTCCTCCCGAGCTCGCGTTATTCTGCAGATGACTACGTCTGCACCGCCTCGACGTCCGCTCCTTCTCCGCTGCCGTCCTCGGTTCGGGCCGCTCTCCGCGATCCCCTCTGGATGGCCGCGATGCAGGAGGAGTTCGATGCTTTGCAACGGAACCGGACTTGGCAGCTTGTTCCCTGTCCCCGGCACGCCAACGTGATCACCAGGAAGTGGGTCTTCAAACACAAGCTTCGTCCCGACGACACTCTTGGCCGCTATAAGGCGCGTTGGGTCATTCGTGGCTTCCGGCAACGCGCCGGTGTGGACTTCACCGACACTTTCGCTCCGGTTATTAAGCCCGGGACGATCCACACTGTTTTACAGTTGGCGGTTTCTCATGCCTGCCTGGTTCATCAGATGGGCGTCTCCAACGCTTTCCTCCATGGTCATCTTGAGGAGCAGGTCTTCTGTCAGCAGCCCATGGGGTTTCTTGATCCGGCGTGTCCTGATCATGTGTGCCTGCTCTCACGCTCATTATATGGGCTCAAGCAGGCTCCTCATGCCTGGTACCAGCGCATCGCAGCGTTTCTTCATCAACTTGGCTTCCGCTGTACACGCTCCGATGCTTTGTTGTTTGTTTATCACCAGGGCACCGACAAGGCGTATTTGCTTCTCTATGTTGACGACATCATCCTGACAGCATGCACTTCTGAGCTCCTTCGCCGACTTACTAATCGTCTTCGTGCCGAGTTTGCCATCAAGGACTTGGGTCCGTTGCACTACTTCCTCGGTGTTGAGGTGGTGCGCCGTCCTGATGGTTTCATCCTTCATCAACGGAAGTACGCTCATGAGCTCCTCGACCATGCTGGGGTGCTTAATTGCAAACCGGCAGCCACTCCTGTCGACACGAAGGCCAAGCTCTCCGCTACTGATGGTACTCCTTCCTCGGATGTTGCCTTCTACCGGTCCATTGTTGGTGCTCTCCAGTACCTCACTCTCACTCGACCGGAGCTTCAGTATGCGGTTCAGCAGGTCTGCCTACACATGCATGCTTCTCAAGACGTTCACTGGACTGCCGTTAAGTGTTGGGGAACGTAGTAATTTCAAAAAAATTCCTACGCACACGCAAGATCATGGTGATGCATAGCAACGAGAGGGAGAGAGTGTGATCTACGTACCCTTGTAGATTGACAACGGAAGCGTTAACTTGGTTGATGTAGTCGTACGTCTCCACGGCCCGACCGATCAAGCACCGAAACTACGGCACCTTCGAGTTTTAGCACACGTTCAGCTTGATGACGATCCCCGGACTCCGATCCAGCAAAGTGTCGGGGAAGAGTTCCGTCAGCACGACGGCGTGGTGACGATCTTGATGTACTACCGTCGCAGGGCTTCGCCTAAGCACCGCTACAATATTATCGAGGACTATGGTGGAAGGGGGCACCGCACACGGCTAAGAATATGATCACGTGGATCAACTTGTGTGTCAAGGGGTGCCCCCTGCCCCCGTATATAAAGGATCAAGGGGAGGAGGCCGGCCGGCCCTCTATGGCGCGCCAAGGAGGAGTCCTCCTAGTAGGAGAAGGACTCCTACTAGGAGGGGAAAGAAGTGGGGAGGGAGAGGGAAAGGGGGGCGCCGCCCCCCCTCTCCTAGTCCAATTCGGACCAGGGGGAGGAGGCGCGCGGCCCACCTTTGGCTGCCCCTCTCTCTCTCCACTAAGGCCCATATGGCCCATTACTTCTCCCGGGGGGGTTCCGGTAACCCTCCCGCTCTCCGGTTTTCTCCGAAATCACCCGGAACACTTCCGGTGTCCGAATATAGCCATCCAATATATCAATATTTATGTCTCGACCATTTCGAGACTCCTCGTCATGTCCGTGATCACATCCGGGACTCCGAACTAACTTCGGTACATCAAAACTCATAAACTCATAATATAACTGTCATCGAAACCTTAAGCGTGCGGACCCTACGGGTTCGAGAACAATGTAGACATGACCGAGACACGTCTCCGGTCAATAACCAATAGAGGAACCTGGATGCTCATATTGGCTCCTACATATTCTACGAAGATCTTTATCGGTCAGACCGCATAACAACATACGTTGTTCCCTTTGTCATCGGTACGTTACTTGCCCGAGATTCGATCGTCGGTATCTCAATACCTAGTTCAATCTCGTTACCGGCAAGTCTCTTTACTCGTTCCGTAATACATCATCTCGCAACTAACTCATTAGTTGCAATGCTTGCAAGGCTTATGTGATGTGCATTACCGAGAGGGCCCAGAGATACCTCTCCGACAATCGGAGTGACAAATCCTAATCTCGAAATACGCCAACCCAACATGTACCTTTGGAGACACCTGTAGAGCACCTTTATAATCACCCATTTACGTTGTGACGTTTGGTAGCACACAAAGTGTTCCTCCGGCAAACGGGAGTTGCATAATCTCATAGTCATAGGAACATGTATAAGTCATGAAGAAAGCAATAGCAACATACTAAACGATCGGGTGCTAAGCTAATGGAATGGGTCATGTCAATCAGATCATTCACCTAATGATGTGATCCCGTTAATAAAATAACAACTCCTTGTTCATGGTTAGGAAACATAACCATCTTTGATTAACGAGCTAGTCAAGTAGAGGCATACTAGTGACACTCTGTTTGTCTATGTATTCACACATGTATTATGTTTCCGGTTAATACAATTCTAGCATGAATAATAAACATTTATCATGATATAAGGAAATAAATAATAACTTTATTATTGCCTCTAGGGCATATTTCCTTCAGTCTCCCACTTGCACTAGAGTCAATAATCTAGATTACACAGTAATGATTCTAACACCCATGGAGCCTTGGTGCTGATCATGTTTTGCTCGTGGAAGAGGCTTAGTCAACGGGTCTGCAACATTCAGATCCGTATGTATCTTGCAAATCTCTATGTCTCCCACCTGGACTAGATCCCGGATGGAATTGAAGCGTCTCTTGATGTGCTTGGTTCTCTTGTGAAATCTGGATTCCTTTGCCAAGGCAATTGCACCAGTATTGTCACAAAAGATTTTCATTGGACCCGATGCACTAGGTATAACACCTAGATCGGATATGAACTCCTTCATCCAGACTCCTTCATTTGCTGCTTCCGAAGCAGCTATGTACTCCGCTTCACATGTAGATCATGCTACACCGCTTTGTTTAGAACTGCACCAACTGACAGCTCCACCATTTAATGTAAACACGTATCCGGTTTGCGATTTAGAATCGTTCGGATCAGTGTCAAAGCTTGCATCAACGTAACCTTTTACGATGAGCTCTTTGTCACCTCCATATATGAGAAACATATCCTTAGTCCTTTTCAGGTATTTCAGGATGTTCTTGACCGTTGTCCAGTGATCCACTCCTGGATCACTTTGGTACCTCCCTGCTAGACTTATAGCAAGGCACACATCAGGTCTGGTACACAGCATTGCATACATGATAGAGCCTATGGCTTAAGCATAGGGAACATCTTTCATTTTCTCTCTATCTTCTGCAGTGGTCGGGCATTGAGTCTTACTCAACTTCACACCTTGTAACACAGGCAAGAACCCTTTCTTTGCTTGATCCATTTTGAACTTCTTCAAAACTTTGTCAAGGTATGTGCTCTGTGAAAGTCCAATTAAGCGTCTTGATCTATCTCTATAGATCTTAATGCCTAATATGTAAGCAGCTTCACCGAGGTCTTTCATTGAAAAACTCCTATTCAAGTATCCCTTTATGCTATCCAGAAATTCTATATCATTTCCAATTAGTAATATGTCATCCACATATAATATCAGAAATGCTACAGAGCTCCCACTCACTTTCTTGTAAAAACAGGCTTCTCCAAAAGTCTGTATAAAACCAAATGCTTTGATCACACTATCAAAACATTTATTCCAACTCCGAGAGGCTAGCACCAGTCCATAAATGGATCGCTGGAGCTTGCACACTTTGTTAGCTCCCTTTGGATCGACAAAACCTTCTGGTTGCATCATATACAACTCTTCTTCCAGAAATCCATTCAGGAATGCAGTTTTGACATCCATCTGCCAAATTTCATAATCATAAAATTCGGCAATTGCTAACATGATTCAGACAGACTTAAGCATCGCTACGGGTGAGAAGGTCTCATCGTAGTCAATCCCTTGAACTTGCCGAAAACCTTTTGCGACAAGTCGAGCTTTGTAGACAGTAATATTACCGTCAGCGTCAGTCTTCTTCTTGAAGATCCATTTATTCTCAATTGCTTGTCGATCATCGGGCAAGTCAACCAAAGTCCATACTTTGTTCTCATACATGGATCCCATCTCAGATTTCATGGCTTCAAGCCATTTTGCGGAATCTGGGCCCACCATCGCTTCTTCATAGTTCGTAGGTTCGTCATGATCTAGTAGCATGACTTCCAGAACAGGATTACCGTACCACTCTGGTGCGGATCTCACTCTAGTTGATCTACGAGGTTCAGTAGTATCTAGTTCTGAAGTTTCATGATTATTATCATTAGCTTCCTCACTAACTGGTGTAGGTGTCACTGAAATAGTTTTCTGTGATGCACTACTTTCCAATAAGGGAGCAGGTACAGTTACCTCGTCAAGTTCTACTTTCCTCCTACTCACTTCTTTCGAGAGAAACTCCTTCTCCAGAAAGTTTCCGAATTTAGCAACAAAAGTCTTGCCTTCGGATATGTGATAGAAGGTGTATCCAATAGTTTCCTTTGGATATCCTATGAAGACACATTTCTCCGATTTGGGTTCGAGCTTATCAGGTTGAAGCTTTTTCACATAAGCATCGCAGCCCCAAACTTTCAGAAACGACAACTTTGGTTTCTTGCCAAACCACAGTTCATAAGGCGTCGTCTCAACGGATTTTGATGGTGCCCTATTTAACGTGAATGCGGCCGTCTCTAGAGCGTATCCCCAAAACGATAGCGGTAAATCAGTAAGAGACATCATAGATCGCACCATATCTAGTAAAGTATGATTACAACGTTCGGACACACCATTACGCTGTGGTGTTCCGGGTGGCGTGAGTTGCGAAACTATTCCACAATTTTTCAAATGTACACCAAACTCGTAACTCAAATATTCTCCTCCACGATCAGATCGTAGGAACTTTATTTTCTTGTTACGATGATTTTCAACTTCACTCTGAAATTCTTTGAACTTTTCAAATGTTTCAGACTTATGTTTCATTAAGTAGATATACCCATATCTGCTTAAGTCATCTGTGAAGGTGAGAAAATAACGATATCCGCCACGAGCCTCAATATTCATCGGACCACATACATCTGTATGTATGATTTCCAACAAATTTGTTGCTCTCTCCATAGTACCGGAGAACGGTGTTTTAGTCATCTTGCCCATGAGGCACGGTTCGCAAGTACCAAGTGATTCATAATCAAGTGGTTCCAAAAGTCCATCAGTATGGAGTTTCTTCATGCGCTTTATACCGATATGACCTAAACGACAGTGCCACAAATAAGTTGCACTTTCATTATCAACTCTGCATCTTTTGGCTTCAACATTATGAATATGTGTATTACTACTATCGAGATTCAATAAGAATAGACCACTCTTCAAGGGTGCATGACCATAAAAGATATTACTCATATAAGTAGAACAACCATTATTCTCTGATTTAAATGAATAACCGTCTCGCATTAAACAAGATCCAGATATAATGTTCATGCTCAACGCTGGCACCAAATAACAATTATTTAGGTCTAATATTAATCCCGAAGGTAGATGTAGAGGTAGCGTGCCGACCGCGATCACATCGACTTTGGAACCGTTTCCCACGCGCATCGTCACCTCGTCCTTTGCCAGTGTTCGCTTAATCCGTAGTCCCTGTTTCGAGTTGCAAATATTAGCAACAGAACCAGTATCAAATACCCAGGTGCTACTGCGAGCTCTAGTAAGGTACACATCAATAACATGTATATCACATATACCTTTGTTCACCTTGCCATCCTTCTTATCCGCCAAATACTTGGGGCAGTTCCGCTTCCAGTGACCAGTCTGCTTGCAGTAGAAGCACTCAGTTTCAGGCTTAGGTCCAGGTTTGGGTTTCTTCTCTTGAGTAGCAACTTGCTTGCCGTTCTTTTTGAAGTTCCCCTTCTTCTTCCCTTTGCCCTTTTTCTTGAAACTAGTGGTCTTGTTGACCATCAACACTTGATGCTCCTTCTTGATTTCTACCTCCGCAGCTTTCACCATTGTGAAGAGCTCGGGAATAGTCTTATTCATCCCTTGCATATTATAGTTCATCACGAAGCTCTTGTAGCTTGGTGGCAATGATTGGAGAATTCTGTCAATGACGCAATCATCTGGAAGATTAACTCCCAATTGAATCAAGTGATTATTATACCCAGACATTTTGAGTATATGCTCATTGACAGAACTGTTCTCCTCCATCTTGCAGCTATAGAACTTATTGGAGACTTCATATCTCTCAATCCGGGCATTTGCTTGAAATATTAACTTCAACTCCTGGAACATCTCATATGCTCCATGACGTTCAAAACATCGTTGAAGTCCCGATTCTAAGCCGTAAAGCATGGCACACTGAACTATCGAGTAGTCATCAGCTTTGCTCTGCCAGACGTTCATAACATCTGGTGTTGCTCCAGCAGCAGGCCTGGCACCCAGCGGTGCTTCCATGACGTAATTCTTCTGTGCAGCAATGAGGATAATCCTCAAGTTACGGACCCAGTCCGTGTAATTGCTACCATCATCTTTCAACTTTGCTTTCTCAAGGAACGCATTAAAATTCAATGGAACAACAGCACGAGCCATCTATCTACAATCAAGCATAAACAAGCAAGATACTATCAGGTACTAAGTTTCATGATAAATTTAGGTTCAATTAATTTACTTAAAAAACTCACACTTAGATAGACATCCCTCTAATCCTCTAAGTGATTACGTGATCCAAATCAACTAAACCATGCCTGATCATCACGTGAGATGGAGTAGTTTCATTGGTGAACATCACTATGTTGATCATATCTACCATATGATTCACGCTCGACCTTTAGGTCTCCGTGTTCCGAGGCCATATCTGTATATACTTGGCTCGTCAAGTATAACCTGAGTATTCCGCGTGTGCAACTGTTTTGCACCCGTTGTATTTGAACGTAGAGCCTATCGCACCCGATCATCACGTGGTGTCTCAGCACGAAGAACTTTCGCAACGGTGCATACTCAGGGAGAACACTTCTTGATAATTAGTGAGAGATCATCTTATAATGCTACCGTCAATCAAAGCAAGATAAGATGCATAAAAGATAAACATCACATGCAATCAATATAAGTGATATGATATGGCCATCATCATCTTGTGCTTGTGATCTCCATCTTCGAAGCACCGCCGTGATCACCATCGTCACCGGCGCGACACCTTGATCTCCATCGTAGCATCGTTGTCGTCTCGCCAATCTTATGCTTCCACGACTATCGCTACCGCTTAGTGATGAAGTAAAGCATTACAGCACGATTGCATTGCATACAATAAAGCGACAACCATATGGCTCCTGCCAGTTGCCGATAACTCGGTTACAAAACATGATCATCTCATACAATAAAATTTAGCATCATGTCTTGACCATATCACATCACAACATGCCCTGCAAAAACAAGTTAGACATCCTCTACTCGTGCAAATAACATCAACATATAAAACCTGGCTCTGATACCACTGTTGGGGAACGTAGTAATTTTAAAAAATTTCCTACGCACACGCAAGATCATGGTGATGCATAGAAACGAGAGGGGCGAGTGTGATCTACGTACCCTTGTAGATCGACAATGGAAGCGTTAACTTGGTTGATGTAGTCGTACGTCTCCATGGCCCGACCGATCAAGCACCGAAACTACGGCACCTCCAAGTTCTAGCACACGTTCAGCTCGATGACGATCCCCGGACTCCGATCCAGCAAAGTGTCGGGGAAGAGTTCCGTCAGCACGATGGCGTGGTGACGATCTTGATGTACTACCGTCGTAGGGCTTCGCCTAAGCACCACTACAATATTATCGAGGACTATGGTGGAAGGGGGCATCGCACACGGCTAAGAATATGATCACGTGGATCAACTTGTGTGTCAAGGGGTGCCCCCTGCCCCCGTATATAAAGGATCAAGGGGAGGAGGCCGGCCGGCCCTCTATGGCGCGCCAAGGAGGAGTCCTCCTCCTAGTAGGAGTAGGACTCCTACTAGGAGGGGGAAAGAAGTGGGGAGGGAGAGGGAAAGGGGGGCGCCGCCCCCCTCTCCTAGTCCAATTCGGACCAGGGGGAGGAGCCGCGCGGCCCACCTTTGGCTGCCCCTCTCTCTCTCCACTAAGGCCCATATGGCCCATTACTTCTCCCGGGGGGTTCCGGTAACCCTCCGGCTCTCCGGTTTTCTCCGAAATCACCCGGTACACTTCCGGTGTTCGAATATAGCCGTCCAATATATCAATCTTTATGTATCGACCATTTCGAGACTCCTTGTCATGTCCGTGATCACATCCGGGACTCCGAACTAACTTCGGTACATCAAAACTCATAAACTCATAATATAACTGTCATCGAAACCTTAAGCGTGCGGACCCTATGGGTTCGAGAACAATGTAGACATGACCGAGACATGTCTCCGGTCAATAACCAATAGCGGAACCTGGATGCTCATATTGGCTCCTATATATTCTACGAAGATCTTTATCGGTCAGACCGCATAACAACATACGTTTGTTCCCTTTGTCATCGGTACGTTACTTGCCCGAGATTCGATCGTCGGTATCTCAATACCTAGTTCAATCTCGTTACCGGCAAGTCTCTTTACTCGTTCCGTAATACATCATCTCGCAACTAACTCATTATTTGCAATGCTTGCAAGGCTTATGTGATGTGCATTACCGAGAGGGCCCAGAGATACCTCTCCGACAATCGGAGTGACAAATCCTAATCTCGAAATACGCCAACCCAACATGTACCTTTGAAGACACCTGTAGAGCACCTTTATAATCACCCATTTACGTTGTGACGTTTGGTAGCACACAAAGTGTTCCTCCGGCAAACGGGAGTTGCATAATCTCATAGTCATAGGAACATGTATAAGTCATGAAGAAAGCAATAGCAACATACTAAATGATCGGGTGCTAAGTTAATGGAATGGGTCATGTCAATCAGATCATTCACCTAATGATGTGATCCCGTTAATCAAATAACAACTCCTTATTCATGGTTAGGAAACATAACCATCTTTGATTAACGAGCTAGTCAAGTATAGGCATACTAGTGACACTCTGTTTGTCTATGTATTCACACATGTATTATGTTTCCGGTTAATACAATTCTAGCATGAATAATAAACATTTATCATGATATAAGGAAATAGATAATAACTTTATTATTGCCTCTAGGGCATATTTCCTTCATTAAGCGGATTCTCCGCTACATCCGCGGTGCTATGGATCTTGGTCTTACTTTGCGCGCCTCCACTGCCATTGATCTGGTCGCCTACTCCGACGCCGACTAGGCTGGCTGCCCGGACACCCGTCGCTCTACTTTGGGTTACTGCATCTTCCTTGGACCGTCCCTGGTGTCGTGGTCGTCCAAGCGGCAGCCCACCGTCTCGCGGTCTAGCGCCGAGGCTGAGTACCGGGCTATGGCCAACGTTGTTGTTGAGTGCTCCTGGCTTCATCAGCTCCTTCACGAGCTCTCGTGTCATGTTGATAAGGCCACGATAGTCTACTGCGACAACGTCTCCGCCGTCTACCTCTCCGCCAACCCAGTTCATCATCGTCGCACCAAGCACATTGAGCTTGATATCCATTTTGTTCGGGATCAGGTGGCTCTTGGCCATGTTCGTGTTCTACACGTTCCCGCCTCCCAACAATTTGCTGATATCATGACCAAAGGCTTGCCTACGACGTCTTTCGAGGAGTTCCGGTCCAGTCTCTACGTCAGCAACGGTGTCGTTTCGACTGCGGGGGGGGGGGGGGGGGGGGGGGGGGGTGGTTGAGATATGTATTTAGCACATGCATTCTTGTACTCCAAGTCTCCTCCTTCTGTATAGTTGAGGATATGACTTGCCCCCTATGTACTATATATACTTGTGCATATGCACCCATCAATACATTGAGAGTTGCATCCTATTCCTCTACAGTTTTGTCGTGAACTATTTCACCAGCCAAAGTGGCACATAACCACGAATCGTATTCAATAACCGTGGATGTATTTCAAAGTATATGGAACAAAGTGTGCTTTCACAACACTTTGTTTGTTGATCGCCAATGTATTTGACTATCTCTTTTATGAGAATCAGACGGACCCTTTCTTCAAAAACATTATATAAATATAAACGGAACCTTTTCTTTATTTTTTGCTACTTTTTTGTGTGCTTCCATGAAAGAAATAAATTTTGATAAATACCCAAATGCTTTCTCAAATATGCATGAACACCTTTTAAAACTAGATGGACATTTTTTTTCCAACGTACGTGAACACCTTTTTATGATTGCAAGATCATTTTTAAATAGGTGAGCCTTTTTAACACTTTCTAAAACTGCCCCGGATTTTATATTCCCGGTCGCTTTTTTAAACTATGTGAACTAATTTTAAAACTAAGATGGGATTTTTTTTAAGCAGACATCCATTTTTGTACATACACAATGACCCTTTTTTGCAATGAAAGATGAATATATTTTAATGCACAAACATTTGGATCCTTTCTTCGCAAAAAAAATAAACCCGGAACATTTCGGAACTACATACATATAGTAAAAAAATATGTATATGTATATACAAGGGGAAAATGAAAACAGAAGGTGAAATGTAAAACAATAAAGAAAAAAATACACGGCAAAATCCAAAAAGAACGTTGACCGGGCCTGCCGATGAAGAGTCCCTGCACCAGGCCGGCATGCCCGGAGGGCCTAGATTGGAATGGCCGTTCCAGCCAGCCCACGGGCCTGGCGATAAACAATCACCAGCACTGCACCCGGTGCTTACTTTGCAAGTTCCAAAACCCTACTCCCCTCCGCCTCCCTCCTTCCGGATCCTTCCTTCCCCCCACACCCTCCCCGCCGTTTCTCCGATCCGCCGCCGCCATGTCGATCCGCATGCTGAACCAGAACGCGGAGGTGATGAACAAGTCGGCGGCGCTCGCCATGAACATCGGCGCCGCCAAGGGCCTCCAGGACGTCCTCAAGACCAACCTCGGCCCCAAGGGCACCATCAAGATGTACGCCCCTCCACTCCCCTCCCCCTCCCCCTCCCCCTCCCCTCTGCCCGCTTGCCCGCTAGCCAGCCTTCCCCGCACTGCCCGGCGCGGCGCCAGATCGCGCGAGCCTCCCCCTCCGCCTAGGTTTGCGTAGGCAGGCAGATTTGGAACGGCGGCGCCTGGGTGGTGATCTGCGCGTCTCCATGGGCCTCGTGACCCATCCCTCACCTGAGCGCGCTCGTTAGACTAGGACGAGGATCTATTCTTTCCCTATTTCGATCCAGGTTGCCTTCGTCTTGTGGGTTGTCGTTAACTGGCTGTTCAGGTTTAGAACTGTGTGTGGGCGGAATAATGCCACGGTAACAATCTGCTTTCAGCAATGCATTGGGTTTTTGGCTGATTGGATCAAGCAGGGGTCAGCAATTAGTTGATTACTGCTAATCTTTAAAGCCGTTGAAGTATAGAATTAGGGTTGGTTCATGGATAGATCTTTAGGAAAAGCGTCTTTTGCTATATCTGACTGGTTCTTTGATCTGCGATGAACAGGCTCGTGGGTGGAGCTGGTGACATCAAGCTGACCAAGGACGGGAACACACTCTTGAAAGAAATGGTATTATTAATTAAATATGCTCACACTGATGACCTTATGATGCATGCTCTTCTGTCCGGTTTCTGAGGCTTTTGTGTTGTTGCTATTCGCAGCAAATCCAGAACCCAACGGCAATCATGATTGCGAGGACAGCGGTGGCGCAGGACGACACGAGTGGTGACGGCACCACATCCACAGTGCTTTTCATCGGGGAGCTTATGAAGATGTCCGAGCGATGCATCGAAGAAGGTCTGTACATTGGGTCCCATCCCTCTTATCTGCGTTTGATGATCCTAATCACTGATATGGTTGTTGTTGCATGAAATTTGCTGCTTGCATTTGAAATGCTGTTTAGGCATCTATGAGAGCTCTATACAGTTAAACGTGATTACCCTTTTCTTAAGGTGTACCCCTTTTTGGCCAAATATGTGCTTGTGCGATGTTTGCTGTTAATCTTTCTGAACTGTATTCTTCTGCTGGGGATCATCGGCTGGTATTCGGGCTTAATGCATCCAATTAGTTGATTAGGATTACGAATGTCTGCTTTTAGATACTAATGCAATCTTCTTCACATGTAAACACAAGTGCCTACGCAGTAGGTGAAGATAAATAATAGTTGTCCTGTGCCACTGTTTAACGTTTATGGGATATGGGTGTTGCATCCTTGGGATATTTGAATGTGACTGTAGCGCAACTAATTGGCTGGATCAATATCCAACTGAAGATAGAGGGTAATGCAGTATAATTTTGAATTTTTATTTTAAGATAAAAGACAACTCTTGCAGCATGGAAACATGAATTTTGTGGACAATATTGTGCTCCGAACATGCATTTCCCAGTTGATTGCTACACATTATAGCGAAAAGATTAACCTTAACATATGGGCCTTCTGCTCTAAACTTGTGACAAAATGTTGCCTCTAATTGCTGTGCTGTTTCTTAGAGGGAAAACCCATGTGTTTATATGGTAGCCTGCTCCTTGCTATAAGTACATAGTAACAGATTGTTATTTTTTGCAGGTACTCATCCACGGTTTTTGGTTGATGGCTTTGAGGTTGCCAAGAAAGCAACTCTTGAATTTCTCGAGACATTCAAGACAGCAGTCGTTATCGGTGATCAACCCGACAGGGAGATCTTGAAAATGGTAGCAAGAACAACTCTTAGGACAAAGGTGATTGCACTCTATTTCACCATTTTTCTCTGGAAACAAATGCACACATATATACCAAGGCTTACACAAAATTTGATATTTTGTAGCTGTATGAAGGATTGGCTGATCAGTTGACTGATATTGTTGTGAATGCGGTAATGTTATATTTCTTCTACAGTGTTTCCTTTGGAGGCTTTTATTCCACAAAATTGCTTAGCATATTTCTATTTTCTGTATATGGTCCATGCTGTAGGTCCTATGCATCCGCCAAAGTGATCAACCAATTGATCTTTTTATGGTGGAAATAATGCATATGCGCCACAAATTCGATGTCGACACACGTCTGGTATGTATTGTTTTTCTTTTCTTTGCAGTTTTCCTAATATAACATTCCTTCTGAACTTCATATACCTTTGTATAAATAGTTCATATGTATTTTCAGTCACAAGCTTGTGAACATGGCTACCTGTTTATTGTAGTTTTTGGTTCTGTTCATATGTATTCTTTGCCACACAAATAAATGAACCTTAGTTATTGTAATGTAACGTCAGAACACTTGTTCCTTTGTTTTTTTGTAGATTGAGGGTCTGGTCCTTGACCATGGTTCTCGGCACCCTGACATGAAGCGCAGAGCAGAGAATTGTTACATCCTGACAGCTAATGTATCACTGGAATACGAGAAAAGGTGCATACTTTTGCATAGAGTGCTTTGTTGCGTACTGTAGTTCTATTAATCACCATAGATACATTCTTTCAATTTGGCTGCACCAAATATAAGAAGGTTCATACTCCAATATTTGTCAAAAACATGTAGAATCTTGCCTACAATCATGGTCTTTAGTCACCTCATGTTATTTTCTTGCACGTTGTGGGGCAACTAGTAGTGCACATCAGCAGTCTGTCTTTACCTGTTTTACATGCATCAGTGAAGGGAACTGTTTAACTGACGCATAAGTTTATCAGTGAAATCAATGCAGGGTTCTTCTACTCAAACGCAGAACAAAGAGAAAAGATGGTTACTGCAGAGAGGCGTCAAGTTGATGAACGTGTCCAGAAGATCATTGAATTGAAAAATAAGGTATTTGCTTAGCGTCTCTCTCTCTCGTGCGTGCGTGTTTGGAAAATATTGTCTTCACGTGTTTCCTTGGCCATGCAGGTTTGCGCAGGAACTGACAAGAATTTTGTGGTGATCAACCAAAAGGGCATCGATCCTCCGTCCCTCGATCTCCTAGCTAGAGCTGGGGTAACCAATTCTGACTTGTTTCTACATGATGGTTCTAATTTTGTTACATTCGACCTTGATCTGTTTGGGGGTCTAGGTAAAAATTTGTGTCATGGTGTCACCAGCTGAACTTGTAACATGAAAGTTGATATGACATTATAAACAATGCTACTATATAAGCCACAAGATGTAGCTATCTCAAACCTAAGCATGACGATCAATATTTCAAATGATGGCAATGCAATAAATTATTCAGCTTTCTGTTCATGCATTGTTAATTTTGAAGTGACAAGTTCTTGCATGGGGGCCTTGTTGCATTTTAAGCTCAAGAATTTGCATGCTGCAGATTATTGCTCTCCGAAGAGCGAAGCGGAGGAACATGGAGAGACTTGTGCTAGCATGTGGTGGCGAAGCCATCAATTCAGTTGAAGGCATGACTGAAGAGTGTCTTGGCTGGGCTGGGCTTGTCTATGAGCATGTTCTTGGAGAAGAAAAATACACGTTCGTGGAGAATGTTAAGAATCCTCACTCCTGTACTATATTGATCAAAGGTCAGTTCATTCTCGAGAAACAATAGGATCTTTTCCAAAACAACCTGTGCTGGAAATTTACTATAAATTCAACTCTCTTCAGGACCTAATGATCACACCATTGCACAAATTAAGGATGCTGTACGAGATGGTCTAAGATCTGTGAAGAACACAGTTGAGGATGAAGCTGTTGTGCTGGTATGATTTTTAAATTTATTCTGCATGACAGCATCTAAACAAATGTTTGGCTAAATAAATATGCACATTTGAACATCGTGTAGCTGAGCTTATGCTATCGATATGTGGGTCTCGATTGATTAGGATTTCGTAGTTAGCATGATGTGCGGGGAACTTCATGAACTACTTGAGCATAGTAAATTGTCATTATATTTTTACCTTGATTATCATCCTGGTGCGTTCAACTTGATTTATATCGAGGCATTAATTGCATTGTTTGTTGGGGTCAGGCGTGTCATAATTCATAGAGGTAATAGTGTTGATGCTAATTGATATTGTTATGTTACTCTTAATTATTTTCTTACATGCGTTGGTGCTGTCTGACTGGTTGCTTATGGCGTCCACTTTATTATCGCAGGCTGTCTTGTTTTGCTTGAGGATCTTGCTTATTTGCTTTGGATCTTGGTTGACTGGTGTTTTCTTTGTCAGCTTATATTTTCTATTTGATATGTCAATTGTAGGGCGCTGGAGCGTTCGAGATGGCTGCAAGGAAGCATCTCATTGACAATGTGAAGAAAACTGTTAAAGGAGTAAGTGCATTGAAGAATTGACATGCTCTTTTCTACTGTATCCATATCAGTATGCCATTGCTAACTTTTTGGAATCTTAACAACAGCGAGCCCAACTTGGGGTGGGGGCATTTGCCGATGCTCTACTCGTTATCCCCAAGACGCTAGCGGAGAATTCGGGCTTAGATACCCAGGACGTTATTGTCTCTCTTGAGGTATGCACTTCCACTTGTTGTCTTATCTCTTCCTTGCACTTCTGTTGTCTCGAGTTTGTGCATCAGAAAAGCTGTAACTGTATGTGTTGGCTGATGTTCCATACTGTACAACAGAATGAGCATGACCGTGGGCTGACGGTGGGGCTGAACCATAACACTGGCGAGCCGGTCGACCCTGAGATGGAAGGCATCTACGACAACTACTCTGTGAAGCGCCAGATCGTCAATTCCGGGTATGTGATAACAGAGCGTTTGTTTCTCAGCTGACCCATTCATTCTCGAGAAAAGAAGAACGGATGTTATCTATGATGTGTGACATGACAAACGATGTTTGTTTGTTTGTTTGGTGGTGCAGACCCATCATCGCGTCGCAGCTGTTGCTAGTGGATGAGGTGATCAGGGCGGGGCGCAACATGAGGAAACCAACCTAAACCTAGCGCTCGCCCCTTCCAGGCCGAGAAGACTTTTTGTTTGGTTGTTTTTCTCTTTGGTGTGCCGACTGCCGAGTAGCTAGTAGTGATGTGGTGGGGTGAATGCTTGACTGGAAGAGATTGTACTTGTAACAACCCTCGTGACGGTTTGTCGATGTGTTTCTACGCTCGTGTTTGTATGCAGAATGTTTTCGTGTTGGATCAAGTTGAGCAGCTATGTATTTTTTGTGTGCTGGTGGTGATTGGATTCTTGTTTGTGTTGAGCAAAGCCTGCCTTTAGTAGGGGCGTAATCTTAGGTAGACCTGGATTGATTCAACACCTAAACTGAAAAGATATTCTCCACTGAAGCAGTTGTAGCATGTCTCGTCGTTTTGGGTTCTTGCGTCGTAAGTGGAGTGATACTTTGCCTAAACCGCCTTGCCGTTGTCGGGGACGCCAGTTCACATCTCCCCCTCATCTCGCACAGCCAGTGGACACGCAGCCACCGGGCCGGAGCTCTTTCCTCTCTGCTTTCTTTCGTTCACATTGTTTTCTCAGTGACGTGCTTCTTCGCATTTGAATAATTTTTTTCACATCTGCTATCTGTTTTTTGTATATGATAATTGATTCACGTTGATAAAACTGAAGCCAGCCAAACCAAGCTTGTTACCAGAGTTTAAAAACTCTTCTATTGGTTATTTGAATGCACACATTCAGCAGTTCAGCTTCATTACCCAAATTTGATTTGCATTGCTTGTAAGTTTTGCTCACCAATGATCATATTATACTGATTTCACTTATTTTGTACACACATCAGGCAGATGGAAATAGTTATTTGGGTGCTTCTCCGTCACGATCAGGCAATCGTTCCCAGTTTAGGGACCTTACAACAAGTCTACAACCGGGATTGAAAATCACGTGGATGAGAATCTGCGGGATGTAAAACCGCAGGGCAATCAAGGATGGCATGCACGAATGTCTGATGATTTTCCCATGATTAGGTGAGTACAATGCAGTACACATATATTACAGTGTGCTCATCAATCTACATAAGCAGCCAAATCTGCATGCTACTTTCTTCAATCTGTATACTCCCGTGCTTATCTGTCCAGCAATGCTCAAGTGGCTATATAGGATGCCCTTTTTTTCTTCTCGTGCTTACCTGTCCAGCATGTATTATGTATTTTTCTCACAAAAATAAGCATGTACTCCCTCTGGTCCTTTTTAGTTCGCATATAAGATTTGACTGAAGTCAAGCCTCGTAAAGTTTGACCAACTTTGTAGAAAAAAAATGCCAACATTCACAAACTGAAATCAATACCACTAGATGTGTCATGACTTAAAGTTTCATATTATATAACTTTAGCATGGCAGATGTTGATATTTTTTCATATAAATACGGTCAAACTTTGTGAAGTTTGACTTCAGAAAATTCTAATATGCAGAGTAAAAAGGACCGGAGGGAGTATATGTATAATATTCTATACAGTAAAATGTATTTCCTAGCGAACCCTTTGCTTGATTTGATATCAATATCTACAAACATGCTCTTTCTTACACTCTTGTGCTAATTTAAATGGTATTCTAATTCTCGGCAGATGATAGAGAATGCTTAGCTATTAAAATTTTTTGCCAAAAATTTCGAGTTTGCTTTGGACTGATAACATGGTCTAGACCATCTCATCCATTGTATCAGAATGCAAACTTGGTTCTCTCTTTACTCTATGTTACTACTGCAATAAAGTCATGCTTATTATAATTTTTCAGTTCAAGTGATGATGGTGTTTTCATTTCTATCTTGTCATTCCAATGATAATGTTTCATTTCCGTGCACACTTATATTTGTCGCTGGTTGCTGCATGACATTTCATGCTGATATTTTTAGCTGCTATATATCTGACCATTGTTCTAATGTCACAGTCTAACTCCTTATTTCTTGTACCTATGCAAAATTGAAGATTGAGACATAATAAGATATAAAAAGAGCTTCACGGTATGGCCAAGTTTAACAGTACTGATCACATACCATCAAAGTATTAGTGCATTATTAAATTATTGGCTGCTAATTAACTCGGATGAATAAGGAATTTTTTGTATAGTTATACGTGCGTTGCACGTACACGTTTACTAGTACTGGAGGAAAGGAGCGAAGCGGTGCAACCTATACCGCTCGCGATTCCATTGCCAAATTAGAGTGGTAAAAATCGGTCACCACCATTAGATATCACAAATGGACGACCAATATTAGTCCCCGGATACCATCAAAGAGCTCATCAAACAAACATGGGGCTTTGTATAAACTAGGAGCATTATACAAAGATTAACCAGTCAGCAGTCAGGGTCTTCCTAGCTAGTCTTCCACTACTGGCCTCTTTCACTGATGCACCCACAAAAGATTAACCAACAGTCAAGGTCATGGATACTGAGATCTTCCTTTTATCTACACTAAACCGTGGTCTGATTGATTGAGGGAAAAGCTATCCTTACACCAAACCAAGCTCCGGTCCGGTCTGGTCTGCTCTGTTTCTAGGTAAGAAGAAGGATCCTTATCATGAATGATGACGATTCTCCACTTACGGCTAGCCGTGTAGGTAAGGTTACTGATTGATTTGTTCAGTTTGTTTGATTGACAGCGATTATTGATTTGTTCAGTTAGCTGAGCAGTGCTTAGCGTGCCGTGCCAATGGTATAGCCATACCTACCATCCTTCCATGTAGTCCAGAGCCCATATATATAGGCGCAGCTAGCTCTCACCTGGTACAGCATATCATCATCCCTCGCAATGGCCGCTGCATCCAACGTCTCTGTGCTCGCACTGCTGCTGCTAGTGCTAGTCCCGGCCATCTCGGCTTCTTCTCCGGCCCCGGCCAAGAGGAAGGGCAGTGACAGTGCCACCGATCTTGCTGCTCTGCTGGCCTTCAGAGCCCAGCTCTCCGATCCGCGCGGCATCCTAACCAGCAACTGGACCACCGGCACCTCCTTCTGCCACTGGGTTGGCGTCTCGTGCAGCCGGCGGAGGGAGCGCGTCACCGCCGTGAGGCTGCCGGGCGCGCCCCTCTATGGGTCGCTGGCTCCCCAGCTCGGTAACCTGTCCTTCCTCTCCGTCCTCAACCTTAACAACACCAACCTCACGGGCTCCATCCCGTACCACTTGGGAAGGCTTTGCCACCTCAAAGTCCTGCACCTCGGCTTCAATGGTCTCTCGGGTAGCATTCCTCCTAGCATGGGGAACCTCACGAGGCTTCGACTTCTCTCCCTCAAGTCCAACCATCTCTCTGGTCCAGTCCCGGCGGAGCTGCAGAACCTGCAGAGTCTTGGCTACGTAAACCTAAAGAAGAATCGCCTTAGTGGCTCCATACCGCCCCACATATTCAACAACACCCCTCTGTTAACTTATATAGACATGGGCAACAACAGCTTGTCGGGACCAGTTCCATGGTGCATTGCCTCCTTGACAATGCTCAAGGTCCTCGACCTGCAAGCCAATAATCTCGCCGGACCGGTACATCCGGCCATCTTCAACATGTCTAAGCTACATGTTCTCTCCCTCGGTGGCAACTACAACTTAACCGGTCATTTCCCTGGCAACGGAAGTTTCAGTCTCCCACAGCTAAGATGGTTCACCGCCCATGAGAACTGCTTCACTGGTCCGATTCCGTCGGGGCTCGCGTCCTGTCGATACCTCCAAACTTTTTCCGTGTCCATTAATTATCTTGAGGGTGTTGTACCAACCTGGCTGGGCAAGCTCGCTCATCTCAGCATTATTTCCTTGGGTGACAATGACCTTGTTGGTACAATCCCTGCTGTACTTGGGAACCTCACTAGGCTAAGTGTCCTTCACATGGGATACTGCGAGCTAACAGGAGCCATTCCGGCAGAATTTGGACAGCTGGGCCAACTCACCTTTCTGCATCTCGGAGTTAATCGACTAATCGGGCCCATTCCTGCTTCTCTCGGTAACCTGTCTCATTTAGGAGAGCTAACATTGGAGAATAACATGTTGCATGGGCAGGTACCAGCAACAATGAGCAACCTCAACTCTTTGGTGGTTGTTAACATTGCACAAAACCGCCTACAGGGGGATCTCAGCTTCTTATCCATTTTTTCGAATTTCAGAATGCTCCAGTTTCTTATCATCTACTTGAATGATTTCACCGGAGTCCTCCCTGACTACGTAGGTAATCTATCAAGTCATCTGCAATACTTCAGTGCAGGTGGAAACAAGTTAGTTGGTCAACTCCCCGCTACCATTTCAAATTTAACTGGTCTCCTTGCGCTAGAAGTTTCAAACAACCAACTGCACGGTGCAATTCCGCAATCCATCATGATGTTGGAGAATCTACGGTATGTTGACCTCAGTGGAAATAGCTTGTTTGACCCCATCCCATCACAAATTGCAATGCTAAAGAATCTATACCACTTGAACCTCGAACATAACAAATTATCTAGCTCCATACCAGTGGGCTTTGGCAACCTCACCAAGTTACAACACTTGGTATTATCTGGTAACCAATTATCATCAACTATACCACCAAGTTTATTTCATCTTGATGGACTCCTCGAGCTTGATTTGTCTCAAAACTTCTTCAACGGAACATTACCGATTGATATAGGCTATTTGAAAGAAATCAACCGCATGGATCTCTCTACCAACTGCTTGGTTGGTAGCCTCCCATATTCAACTGGACAACTCCAAATGATAGCCTTCTTGAACCTATCTCACAATTTGTTCCTTGATTCAATTCCACTCTCTTTCAATAAGCTAACCAACCTACAAGCATTAGACCTATCCCATAACAATCTCTCCAGCGCCATCCCAAAGTACCTAGCCAATTTTACCTACCTCACAGCCTTGAACCTATCTTTCAATAATCTACAAGGTCAGATACCCACGGGAGGCGTCTTCTCAAACATCAGCATGCAATCCTTGATGGGGAACTTAGGGCTATGTGGTGCTTCAACCATTGGATTTTCACGGTGTCCAAGTAACACTACCCGAAGAACAAATTGGCACATGCTAGAAATTCTGCTCCCTACTATCATCATTGTAGTTGGAGTGGTAGCTTTCTGTGCATATGTAATGATCAGAAAGAAAATTAAGATGCAACAAGGGGAGACAATTTCTGCGGGCACGGTTGACTTGACCATCCATCAGTTGGTCTCCTACCATGAGCTCATGCATGCTACTGATAATTCTAGCGAGGGCAACTTGTTGGGATCTGGAAGCTTTGGGAAAGTTTTTAAGGGCCAGCTATGCAACGGTGTTGTTGTTGCAGTAAAGGTTTTTGACATGCAGTCAGAACAAGCCATTAGAAGCTTCGATGTTGAATGCAGTGTGATGCGCATGGCACGACACCGCAACCTGATAAGGATATTCAACAGCTGCTCCAATCTGGACTTCAGAGCACTAGTGTTGCAATACATGCCCAATGGAAGCTTAGAGGCGCTCCTACACTACTCTGAAGCGACAAGGCACTTGGGGTTCCACGAGAGGTTGGACATCATGCTCGACGTGTCCATGGCAATGGAGTATTTGCACCATGAGCACCATGAGGTGGTCTTACACTGCGATCTGAAGCCAAGCAACGTGCTTTTTGACGAGAACATGACGGCACATGTGGCAGACTTTGGTATCGCGAGGTTGTTACTAGGTGATGACAGCTTCATGATGCATGCGAGCATGGCAGGCACAATTGGGTACTTGGCACCTGGTAGGTAACCGTCACATGTAATTAAGCTATAAATTAATTATATTTAATGAGTCATGCTTTAATTTTGTTTTTTTGAACTAATTCCATGAGCAGAGTACGGGTCTCTAGGAAAAGCATCAAGAAAGAGCGATGTCTTTAGCTACGGGATCATGCTCCTTGAAGTCTTCACTGCAAAGAGACCCACGGATGCAATTTTTGTCAGAGATCTAAGCCTTAGGCAGTGGGTTATTAAGGCATTCCCTACAGAGCTTGTCCATGTTGTGGATGACCGACTACTGCAAGGCTCTTCTTCTCACGTCAGCTTGGAATCTTTTCTTGTGCCGATATTTGAGTTAGGTTTGCTCTGCTCCAGCGACTTGCCCGACAAAAGGATGACGATGACCAATGTGGTTGTGAGGTTGAAGAAGATCAAAGCGGAGTACACCAAATCGACAACAATGAATCCGAGCGTCGTCGGAGCATGACCGTGGGCTGGTGGTAGGGCTGAACCATAACACCGGGGAGCCAGTTGACGACCCCAAGATGGAGGGCATCTATGACAACTACTCGGTGAAGCGCCAGATCATGAACTCCAAGTACGTGCTAACAGAGAGTTTGTTTCTCACCTGACCCATTCATTCTCCAGAAAGAAGAAGAAGAATGGATGCTATTTGTTATATGTGTGTTGACAAACGATATTTGGTTGTTTGTTGCAGACCCATCATTGCGTAGCAGCTGTTGCTGGTGGATGAGGTGATCAGGGCGGGCCGCAACATGAGGAAACCAACCTAAACCTAGTGCTCACTCCAGGCTGAGAAGACTTTTTGTTTGGTTGTTTTTCTCTTTGGTGTGCCGACCGCCGAGTAGCTAGTAGTGATGTGGTGGGGTGGAATGCTTGACTGGAAGAGATTCTATTTGTACTCCTTCCGTTCTAAATTACTCGTCGCAGAAATAGATGTATCTAGAACTAAAATACATCTAGATACATCCATACCTGCGACAAGTAATTCGGAACGGAGGGAGTAACAACTAACAACCCTCGTGACAGTTTGTCGATGTGTTTCTACGCTCGTGTTTGTATACAGAATGTTTTCGTGTTGGATCAAGTTGAGCAGCTATGTATTTTTTGTGTGCTGGTGGTGATTGGATTCTTGTTTGTGTTGAGCAAAGCCTGCCTTTAGTAGGGGCGTAATCTTAGGTAGACCTGGATTGATTCAACACCTAAACTGAAAAGATATTCTTGCATGGTTTGCCGGAGCAAGAGGAAACCAAAATCAAACTGCACTGAAGCAGTTGTAGCATGTCTTGTCGTTTTGGGTTCTTGTGTCGTAATTGGAGTGATACTTTTCTGTCAAGATTTTGTTGTTTCCCCAGTTTTGCCATACCGAATTGCAGAAAAGAAAAGTCAAATGATATCTTTGCTGTCGGCCTTGTGTGGATGCAAACGGCAAGATAAAAGACAGGCGCCGCAAGGCCTTAAGTTCGATAGTTTCTTCATTTTTTTTTTGAGAAAAAGAAACTTTCTTGAACTTGGGCTGAAACCTACTTTTTTTTTTGAGGGTAAGGGCTGAAACCTACTTGAACGGTACGCCGTCATGCCCGTTCCGGCCTAGTGAGCCCGCGCTTTCCCAGCCTGTCGAAATACGGACGTAACCCAGAAAAAATCACAGCTCCTTTTTTGAACCAGTATCTTTGTCTGCCCACTGTATTTCACCCGCTTTTTGGCGACGCACATTTTATTTGGCGCGGTCGAGCAAACAGACAGTATCCACCACCCATCCTGCCGTGGAACATTGAGGTTATGCTCTAACTTATCAAATACTGTATAAAATATAGCGTTGAGAGTAATAATTATTACGACTCGCACACAAGCGTACGTCGACCGACCGTGGTCGCTTTCTTGTACGTAGGCATCGATCGACCGACCATATCGTAATTGATTGGACGGCCGAGATATCTGATTCTGAAAAGGCAAACGGCCGGAAAGAATAAAAGAGAACCATCACTCTACTTAGAGAAAAGGTGGAGACAAATGAATTGGTAACAGGAGAGGGTGAGATCGACCGACCGACGGAGATTGCAGGGATCGCGACGTCGCCTTTGACCAATCTGTTCGCGTCGCGCTGCGGCGCAACCACCATTTCTTCTTCCTCGTCTTTGAAGCGCATCGACTCCAACGCGGATCACCTGCTGGATACCAACAAATGTCCGTGGACTAATCATATCCATCAAACGTCAGCCACTTGTCCAACAAAAAGAGAAGAGATAAGGAAACGAGACGGGAAGACGAGTTTTTTCTTTTTCAGAAAGCATGCGTGCTTGTATTCAAATCACAAAATAATACAAAGTCTTTAACCCATACAAGCGTGCCCTAACGCATATGTAATGAGCCAGAAAAACATAGAGCACCCTGACATAATAATCAGTAAAACACGAAGATCTCCGGAGTCGTGTGTCATCGTCCCAGAACCTTGTGAGAAGACTCCTCTGACAACCAGATCCTAGCAGGTCATTATCTTCCATCACGGCATAATCATCGCCACGTTGCTCCCCCTTTTCTTCGTTTCGGTGATGAAAATACATGAACACACATACGTATCCAACACACCTGCACCGGCCTTCGCCATCTGTGTGGCTTTGAGTGCCGCGATATGTGCCCCTTCTAGATAGAAGAGAACTAAGATCCGGTTCCTACGCCACGGCCGGGCCAACCGCCCGGGAAAAACGTGATATCCCTCCAACAGCAACACAAAGAAAAGAGAAAGAACGGTAGCAGGAAATCATATCGACATGGAGGAAGAACAAACAATGTCTCCACACAACCACCACCCATCTGAGGTCCAACCCGGCCAGTGTCGAACGACCTCCAGAGACCATAGCCCGCGACTTCGACGAGATCCGGGGATCCTCCACCATGTTGCCTCCTAGACGGAGGCAAGAGCCCCGCCTGTCCGCGAATGGAGCCCGTGATGAACAGCCTCATCGGCGTCCCCCTCAACCCTAACCCTACAGAGAACCCACCCAACGCACAGATCCGAGGTTCCCCCTAGCTCATGTTGTCGAAGCGGCAATCAAAGTTGGGCGCGACCGGCAAAGTTGGCGGCCGCCACGCATGTTCGGACTGCCTCCAAACCTTCCCCCGATTTGAGGATGATTGTGAAATTTCGAGCATCCGAATCGGTCCGGACTGATTTGATGTGCTGCGGTGGATAACTATAAGTGTCCGAATTGTTCGGTCCAACCATTTGCAGATGAATAAGTGATCCGCGTTGGAGATGCCCTCGGCACCACCACTATTGTGTTGCTGGTTGCCGCAACGGCTTCAGAAAAGAAAGTTTGTTGGTACATGGATGTTCGATTTTGGATTAAAAAAAATCTCTCTATTTCGCGAGAAAAATATAATAGTGACCGTCCAAGCGGCAGCCAGGGCCCAGGGGAGATGAACTGAACCTGACCCGAGCCGATCTCTGATCATCAGTGAGTGAGTGGGTGAGTGACCACTCTGCTTGGTCCGATCTAGCCGAGCCCAGCCTAGCTGCCCACCTAGTGCAGTGCAGTGGTGCCATGTCTAACATGCCGAGTAGTAGTAGTACAAAATTCTGTTTCCAATTAATTCAATCATTCATGATTTCGTGCAGCCAGCCGGACGTTTCAGATAAGAGTATCGTTTTTGGAAATGCTGATGCTACTTCTACGGGCAGGGAGCGAGGGACACATATATAGAGAAATCATGAGTAATTGACAAAAAAAACTACCACATTTCACGTATCCGTCCCATAGAACTACCATATTTTAAAAACTGATCAAAAACTCCAGATTAGTGCTAATTTCATGACAAAAAACTATCAAATTGAGTTGATGACCGTTTTTATGATTTTAAACATGTTTATGACATGTGGGACCGGCAGCAAAGTCAACTCTGTTTATTTTGACAGTGAAGTTAACCGTTATGAAAAATGAGACCAACACGTCATCATCAACCTTCTTCTTCCTTCCCTCCTTCTCTGTTTGACATTTCAACAAGCACCTTATGTGCATCGGGCAGCACCACCGTGCCGACGCATCGACGCTGGTGAGCAGCGGCAGCCCGTGGCACTGGCGACCTTCTTCCTCCTCCTCCTCCTGCTCCCTGCTCCCTGTTAAGTGATAGCGCCCCTGCCTACTGATGCATTGCTGCTGCCCCGGCGCCGCTGCCGACAGCGCCCCGCCACGCCCCGCTAGCTCCGCCCACTGTCGCGCTCCTGCCGTCGTTGATGCTCACCATGGCCGGAGCACCGCTGCCGCCCGCGCTCGCTTTCTTCTGGCCGTGCCCGCGCCGCACTCCTGCGACTCGCCTTGCCCCCATCGGCGCGTGCTTCGGCCGCGGACACCCGTCCGAGGGCTATCAAATAGGGCGCGATGCCGCTGGACGCGTCGTGGACGCCGGCCGCCAAGAAGAGAACGAGGAGGAGAGCGTGGAGCATAGGAGAGGAGGTGCCCATGTGCGGCGCGGGCGAGCACTGGCCTGAGGGCGCGCGGCGCGGGCGAGCACTGGCTTGAGGGCGCCGGAGCCGGCTTCTTTCGCGCGGAGGAGGAGGTCTTTGGCATGGACGGACCACTCCGGCGACGCATGGAATGCTGCTCCAGATGGTGGTGTAGGGGAGCACATGAAGTGTTTGTTAAAATGTCAGATAGGGAAAGAGGAGGAAGAAGAAGAATGACATGTGGGCCTGACCCGTCATCAGGGTCAACATGACAGTCAAAATAAACGGAGTTGACGATTTCCGCCAGGTTAGCCCTGACAAACGGGCCCTCTTGTCATAAACGTGTTTAAATTGTCTAAACTGGCCATTTTGTGAAAGTGGTAGTTTTTTGTTACAGAATTAGTATTAATCTGGAGTTTTTGGTCAGTTTTCAAAATGTGATAGTTCTGTGGGACAGATACGTGAAATGTTGTAGTTTTTTGTCGATTACTCAGAAATCATAGAGGTAGAGAGTTGGAGTCACAGAGGATCGGCGAGAGGATGGGGATACTCTTGCAGGGACCAGAAAGGGCGCACAAAATGGCAGATCAAGATTTCAGCAGCAACCATGCAAGCTCAATGAGCGATCCATGGCGATCAAGTTAGCAGCTGTCATTATAAACATGATGGGAATACAGATAACAGGTGTTCTCAAGCCGTGTTCAGGCGTTTCACGTTAGAAGGAATCGCAACACTGAAGCTCATGATGCAGCAAAGCTAGCTTATTCGCACGGAATTAATCCAAGCCAATATTCTGCTACTGCTTGTGCTACCGCTGAACATCAGCACTCGACATCAATATTCGCAGGAATTACCGGATGCAATGCAACATGGATGTGCCATTAATCATGTGTAAACTGCTGTTATATTGGATGAATTGGTGAGTAGTTCAAAAATTAAGAAGAAGAAAAACACTACCACTACTAGCGCCCAATTTGATGCTACTTCAGTTTTCGAAGAAAGAAAAGCTTGCCATTACATGCAATTTGGTCAAATTGTAGTAGCATCAAATTGGCTGCCGTAGCATAAAAAAGAAAATATTGTACTCCCTCCGTCCGGAAGCTTGTCGACAAGCTTTTTCAGATGGAGGAGGATCCGGGAGAGGACAGTGGGATGGGTGTCCAGGTTCTCCTCACCCAAGCAAAGTGCCCGTCTCTGCTCCGGCCACTTAAACCCATTCTTTTTTTAGCTACGTCGTACGGGTGTTATTATCGCTGACTAGTTTTGTGCTCCCGCTGCATCGCAATCGCATGCCTGGGGCCTATGAAATGCAACAATGCCACCGATCCCACTTTTGCTACTGGTGCCAGCCAGTTGACCGGCTTCTCTTTCCCCATAGTCTGATTGGCAAAGCCTAATCTCAAAATTCATAGGAGTATGTTTGACCGGCTTCTCTTTCCCCATAGGAATATTTACTACTCAGGTTTGAATCTATAGTAGTAACATCAACTATCAAGAGCATTCAACTACGAAGCCCCCTCCTGATATATCTACGTTACTTCTAAAGCCTAAACACAGATGTCTGGGTGGTGTAGTTGGTTATCACGTTAGTCTCACACACTAAAGGTCCCCAGTTCGAACCTGGGCTTAGACATTCCCTCTTTTTTTTCATTAAGCGTTATATTTGTTCATGTTTTTTCTTTTAAAAAATCCCTTGCAAAATGTCTTTTTAGACTCGGCAAAAAAAAGATGCGGCTTCCGATTACAGCGATTTTCAAAACCGTAGCTGCCGATTAGTAGCAAGGTAGCAAAACGAATGCGTTAGCTAAGCCGAACCAAACGTGTCGTTCGTCTGTTTACTCGGAAACACTGAACACGTCGCGAAGTCCAGTTTGTATTACATGTTGTAGGAGGTTCCAGTTTTCATGCGTCCCACAAGATCATACCCTTGATCTCAACCCCAGCTCCACAGCCAAACCACAAACGTACCAAAAATCAGGTAAAGCGAAGAAAAGAGAAATCAAAACCTAACGCGGAACATAAGAAGGTGAAATGACCAACACATACACCTAGACATAAAGGGAAGAAGGCGAACCAACCAACACATATCCAAGAAATGCCCCCTCCCCGGGAACCCACCACCAAGCGAACAAACCGGAGGGACGCGAAAGGGCGACGGGCCGACTATGCAACCGTCCAGTCCCTTCGATGATGAAGCAATAGGCAGCCGCTCCCCACGGGCACACCAACATCAAAGACTCGGGGAGAACGACGGTCGCCACTCTCAGCCACGCGCTACCAGAATGAGTCGACTAATGCATCGCAAACACACGCGAGACATAATGGCCATAAGCACGACGTCCACTAGCAATTGGGCCCAACACACTACACAAATGGGTCACTACCTTACAACCAGCCCCATACGTCACCTGCCGTCGGGATGCACCAGAAAGATGCATTCCTAGAGAGCTTAAGGGACGTTCGGTAGGCTGCATTACCCCAAATATATAGGCCCATTGGGTGCAAGAAAAACACGTTTGGTAGCGTACACAGAGGCCTGGCTCACACACGCACAAACTTTAAAAGCATTCCAGATCCTTGCTCTCTAGGAGTTCTAGAATAGGTCGTTTCCCGCGAGCCTGGCTAAGTCGAGCGCAAAAAGAGGGCACGACATACGTAGCGGTACTTGGAAAATCGGCGCCGAGATGGCGGAAGACGAAAAACGGCCAACACGGGATGTCGTGAAATCTAGCACCTCCTCCCCCCCCAATTTACTTGCTCAACTCTAGCGGTAGGACAAACCTTGCCTCAATTCTTACCAACACTGTCACGAGCAGATGTCGCCATGCCCAAACCCTAGTTTGGGCAGCGGCAACAAGGCAGTCGTATGTGAGGTCGTCTCAACAGAACGACATCACCATTGACGACTGTTACCTCCCTTCCAACTGGTCGTCGTGTCTATCCATGTGGTCGACCTTCGTGGCATCCCTTCCAGATGTGACCCTGCATCTCCACCACGCGAGTCATACCCTTGATCTCAACCCCAGCTCCACAGCCAAACCACAAACGTACCAAAAATCAGGTAAAGCGAAGAAAAGAGAAATCAAAACCTAACGCGGAACATAAGAAGGTGAAATGACCAACACATACACCTAGACATAAAGGGAAGAAGGCGAACCAACCAACACATATCCAAGAAATGCCCCCTCCCCGGGAACCCACCACCAAGCGAACAAACCGGAGGGACGCGAAAGGGCGACGGGCCGACTATGCAACCGTCCAGTCCCTTCGATGATGAAGCAATAGGCAGCCGCTCCCCACGGGCACACCAACATCAAAGACTCGGGGAGAACGACGGTCGCCACTCTCAGCCACGCGCTACCAGAATGAGTCGACTAATGCATCGCAAACACACGCGAGACATAATGGCCATAAGCACGACGTCCACTAGCAATTGGGCCCAACACACTACACAAATGGGTCACTACCTTACAACCAGCCCCATACGTCACCTGCCGTCGGGATGCACCAGAAAGATGCATTCCTAGAGAGCTTAAGGGACGTTCGGTAGGCTGCATTACCCCAAATATATAGGCCCATTGGGTGCAAGAAAAACACGTTTGGTAGCGTACACAGAGGCCTGGCTCACACACGCACAAACTTTAAAAGCATTCCAGATCCTTGCTCTCTAGGAGTTCTAGAATAGGTCGTTTCCCGCGAGCCTGGCTAAGTCGAGCGCAAAAAGAGGGCACGACATACGTAGCGGTACTTGGAAAATCGGCGCCGAGATGGCGGAAGACGAAAAACGGCCAACACGGGATGTCGTGAAATCTAGCACCTCCTCCCCCCAATTTACTTGCTCAACTCTAGCGGTAGGACAAACCTTGCCTCAATTCTTACCAACACTGTCACGAGCAGATGTCGCCATGCCCAAACCCTAGTTTGGGCAGCGGCAACAAGGCAGTCGTATGTGAGGTCGTCTCAACAGAACGACATCACCATTGACGACTGTTACCTCCCTTCCAACTGGTCGTCGTGTCTATCCATGTGGTCGACCTTCGTGGCATCCCTTCCAGATGTGACCCTGCATCTCCACCACGCGAGTCGGGCCGCCGTAGGATTTCTTCCCCCATCGCCCGAGCTGCCGCCTCCAATACCACCAGTCATCACTGTTCAAAAAGAGGAGGGGAAAGGTGATCATGAGGCATCGAGGAGGAGAGGAAGCAACGACGGCTCACAGGGGCACAAGAGTGTAGTGAGGGGGGGGGGAGGCGGAGAGCTGGGGAGAAGAGGGACGACAACCGCGGCGAGAAGAGTTGTGGTGAGACTGGACACAAAACGACCGATAGGTTTGCATCATTTTTTTTGCTTGCAAACAGACCCAGTTTCGAAGAAAACACATTGGAGCTCTTCTACGGCTTTATTTCGAGGGAGCTTAGTTAATTAGGGTTCGTCGACATGGTCCCTCCTTCCCATTATAGTAGTGTAGTCTTTTTGGGGCGGCATTTTCTTCCTCATTGTAGCAGTCTAGGAATGTATCTTTTCGATAACCACATTTTTTTTTCTCAACGCACCTTTTATTTGGCGCGGCGAACAAGACAAGCGAAGCATCCAGCCATCCATCCTGCTGTGCAACGTTGAGGTTACACTCCAATTCCACACGTCCACACCTACTATATTATGATTATATATTATTCTCACACAAGTACATATATACGTCGACCGTGGTCACTCTCTTGTTGTACGACGTACGTAGCCATCGATCGAGGCCACATCCCTAATTGACTGGACGGCTGAAAAATCTGAAAAGTGAAGGGCAGATTAGGAGAGGTGTCTACGCCATCAGCCAGCAGCTGTGAGCTAAACGGGGAGGATGAGATACAGATCGCATGGATGGCGACGTCGCCTTTGACCATGCATCGCCATTGTTCCAGCTACTTGATGAGCTAGCTTAGCAATGACCACCCTCTGTTTGAAACGCATCTAATCTAGTGCTAGCGCCACGCCGATTTGTTGCTACTGCAGTTTCAGAAAAGAACAGAAAAGAAAAAATATTGTAGGATTTTTTTTTGCTGGGTATGGGATTTTGTTTTTTGGATAAAAAACAATGTCTCTTGTTTTTTACCAGGCATTTTTTTGCCACATGGTCAACGATTTCAATTTTAATTTTACTACTAAGAAAAGGTAACTAAATAAATGGAATTTAATGGTGACGGGCAGAGGGAACGAACGCACGCACGCGTTCATGGGGGCCGTGTACTACTGGTACTGGAGTGGCAGTACAAGGGGCAGGTGCAGCCAGGGGCGATGCACTGAACCTGAGCTGAGCCGAGCCGAGCCGATCAGCGAGTGCTCAAGTGCTCTTGGTCCGACCTAGCCGAGCCATCCTTTTTTTTTGAAAGTTAGCCGAGCCATCCTGCCTAGCAGGAGTAGTACGTGTACTTACTGTACAACAACTGTACTCACATCATTTTATTTCCAATTAATTTAATTAAATCATAGAGTGCAATCGCTTTTGGAAATGCCCGTGCTACTTCTACGGGCAGGGAGAGAGAGGAATCGAGGTTAGTAGATTGCCGTCACAAAGGATCCTGGGGAGGACGTCCAGCAGTCCAGTCCAGGTTCTCCTCACCTGATCTCGGTGCGGGGCCCACCGACTGCTCCCACAACTTAAACACATTCTTTAGCTAACTCGTGGTACGAGCGTTAGGCCTCTTTCAATGCATTGGTGCTTAGATGAGGTGCTAAGTGTACTTAAAATTTTAGCAACTAGTCTTCATAATGCATAGGTGCTTAAATTTGCTAGCATTCACACTTCATAAATTATCTACTCGAAGACGAGTGGAAATTAAGCTTGAATAGATCGAGCGAAAAAAATAGCTTTGAGGTGGTTTCGTACCCTACAAATTATTCCTATCTTTTGTTCTCCGCTAATAGAAACTCGGGAGTGATTCTTCGTTGCATTTTGAGGGATAATCATATGATCCAACTATGTTAGCACTATTGAGAGATTGTACTAGTGAAAGTACGGACCCTAGGCCTTGTTTTTAAGCATTGCAATACTGTTTTTGTGCCCGTTTACTATTTGCTACCTTGCTGCTTTTATTTATTTAGATTATAAAAATATATTTCTATCATACATATTACACTTTTATCACTATCTCTTCACCGAACTAGTGCACCTATACAATTTGTCATTGTATTTGGTGTGTTGGGACACAAGAGATTTCTTTTATTTGATTGCAGGGTCATTTGAGAGAGACCATCTTCATCCTACACCTCTCACGGATTGATAAACCTTAGGTCATCCACTTGAAGAAAAATTGCTACTGTCCTACTAAACTCTGCGCTTGGAGGCCCAACACGTGTCTACAAGAATAAATTTGCATAGTAGACATCAATGACCTACAGCACCGAACAGATCCGGGGTCCCCTCCTCCTCCCTTCACCAGCACAGCCAACAAAGGAGGGGACACACGAACTCGTCGACGGGAAGTGGTGGGTTGGAACTGCCCAGTCGCCTTTCTTTTTGCGAGAGAAGAAAGGGAAACCGGCGGATCAAGTTTTCTTATGAACACCGTATCCGTCCGTGGATGAGGGACCAGTCCTGAATACTGATGCGAGAGCCGGCCGTCCAAAGCTATCCGCATATGTCTAGTTACATTTAGGAAGAAAATAAAAAAATAAAAATGATGGATATTTAAATAAACCGAATGATACTCATTCATATTTGAACAATTATTTCAAAAGCCAGATGCTTTTCGTCTAAACCAAAGCAAACTAATTACATTTCGACATATTTCAACCAAACCATACTCTAAACCTAGTCCAACTGACCGTCGACTCCCGTTCCCCATGTCCGGCCGGCCATGAGCCCTCGAAAATCAAGCTCTGCCGCAGCTTGCAAGCTGCTAATCAGGCGACGATCATGAGCTCGTCAAACTTGGCTTCGGCAGGAGCGGATAGGGGTGGCCAGATGAGTGCATTCATAGAAAAAGGCTAGAGTGATCAAAGACGTTGGAGGATTAGTAGAGCGATTAGTAGATAAATAAGCATATTTGGTAAAATTTCCTTTAGGAAGGGGGGCCAAGGCCCGGAATTGTCCCACTGATGCTCCGTGACTGAACACATGGGCAAACTCATAGGTCACCAGAAGAGCACACTAACATCAAAATCACCAACGCGGGGTTCCACCATTGTCAGCATTGAGCCATCCAACACCTAACATTATGATGCTGTAACGAGGTGAGGATGACAAAACAAAAAAACTCTGGTTCAGCGACATGCACAAAGAGGATGCCAATTCACCACCAAAAGGATGGGGTGAGACGATGAGAAGCATGACATGAGAGCTGCACCATTTATTTGGCGTGGCCGAACGAAGAAACAGAGTATCCAACCATCCTGCTGTGTAACGGTGAGATCATGCTCTAATTTTCAATCAATTATACTCACAGCAGTACACGTCCACCTTCATGGCATCTGATGCGGACCATATCATGACCAAGGTATCAAAAAGTGAGGTTAATGTTAGCACAAATGTTAAACCATTAGAGCAGACAAAGAAAGACATGGGCAAAACAATTATCTTATTTGGGAAGCTTTCGGTGCCTATTTTGGGAGAAATAACACATCACATTTCCAGCTGCAACTTCCCACCTAAACCTAACTATTACCTATGTCATGTTTTATTAGTCTCCTTTGTATCCCGTGCCAATTTTGGTCTTAAATTTAACTAACCAAATGTTAATGCATGTCATAAAAAATAATATAATTGGAAATTATGTTCAAATATGAATCCAATGATATAATTTTTGTGACATGCATTAATATTTTGTTAGTTACATCTATAGTCAAAATTTGGCACAAAATACAAAAGAGACTTGTAAACCAAGACGGAGGTAGTAATTCTAGAATGAGGTAATATCATCGGGAGTCATAGAACTTGCGCTAAATGTTCAGTTTGATGCTAAAACTTTGAAAATACGGATTTATGGTTATCCAACTTGCGTTATCGTGCAAATACGATCACTTCGCTCGTATCTAGCCGTATAGCCTGCCCATGTGACCTGCCAGTGGCTAGGAGTGCACAAGGGGTTGGGTGACTAGCACACCGTTTTTCTTTTCAGAAAAATCCCTACGTAATTTATTTAATGGCGACTAAAGACGTCAAATATAATGAAAAAATGATGGGAAGATTGGGTTCGAACCAACAACCTGTTTTTTTACGGCATCGAACCAACAACCTATTAATTAAACAATTACATCCATCCCACCAGTGTTGCCCGATGTTGTACATGCACAACTAAAATCTATTTGATTACACACAAAAGCACGTCAAGTTATTCTAAAAAAAACATGTTAAGTTTGTCCAGGTTAATCAGATAAATAGACGCACATGTCTAACTGGTAATTTAGGGGTGGGGCCACTAGTCGGTGTGATACAAACAACAAGTTAGGCTAACCAGGTAACTAGACTAATCTACACAGGGCCCACCTGTCAGTGGGTCAACCAAAAATTTGTAACTTGGGCGCATGGATAATTCCGCAGGGAAAAAGGGGCCCGATGGATTCCATTCGTCGACCTCAAGTGTGAAACCGCAGGAGCTAACCACTACACCAAGTACCTATAATTGTCTAAAAGATAAACAATAAATTTTATATTTGGCAATGAAACTACTCGTATTCAGGTTTTTTCTCCGGGACCGAATTTCTGATAACAGGTCGGTTATCAGAAATTTTTGTGGTCCCCGGAAAACTATATTATTGCCTGAATTTTTTAATTTAAATGACAGAAACCATGTCAATTATATATCTCTCATATGCACACAGTATCAGAACGACAATGAATTGAACTTGCGATTTTTCAAATTTGAATTTCATTTGAATTTTTTGGCCAAAAAGGTGAGATTTTTTGGAACCGGTTTTCTGGCTGAACGTGGGGAAAAATGGAATATAAAAAGAATATGCGTCCATATTAAAGAAGGCACATCTCTTTATAGTCACGAGTATGTAGCTAGTGCATGTGTGTATACGATGTCTAGAGTTCAAATCTCCTCAAATCTTCTTTGCGATTAAGTTGTACCCACATGTGTTATTAAGGGGCTACTGCTTAATTAAATACAGAACAAGGGGTGTTTCTGTAAAATAAAAATATGTGCGCCTCGTTCAAGTTGTTCCCAATCATTGACAATGGTCATAGTCACGCTGACATGCCACATCAGCGCAGGATACGTCTGACTACAAGCAAAGTGACCGTATTTGCATAAGGACGCAAGTTAGATGATCATAAATTCGTATTTTTAAAGTTTTAGCACCAAACTGAACATTGAGCGTAAGTTGTATGACTGCATGTGATATTATATCTTCTAGAATGGTCTAGCACGTTTTAGAGGTTAGAAAAATGGTCTTTGAAGTCAACTTTCATTAAAGAAAACGGTGCATCATTTGAGGTCTTTTGTCAAAAGTTGTGCAAATTCCCATGCAAGCTGTCCAGAAATTAATTACGGCATGAGGCTCAATAAGTTTGCTCCTGCTATAGCTTGGGGCTCACGAATTTACCCTTCACTTTGAGTTGTTTTCACACTTAACTAGTAGGTGCTTCTAGTATAAGTACTCCCCAGCTGTTGCATGTGAAGGGGGAGGAATTTTTGAATTTATGTTTGTAGACAGCTGGTTAGGTTATGTTGTGCTGCGAGCACCAGTATCCTTGAGTGTTAGCTAGTGTGTGTGGATTGGAGGGCTAGTTCTTAATTCATATAGGATACTTGTGGTTCCCTCTTGTGATTCTACATAGGTTTGCAAGTTTCATGGTTTGGGCTGCGTCCTTGTAAACCAAGCTAGTTACCCGCTGCAATATATTTGAGAGTATTTCCTCTTGTTCCTTGCCACTTGAGAGAGAAAGTTGTTGCTCCTTTCGAATTCTTTGGTACCATGAAAGATTGTTTCAGCTGCAGCCCGCATTAGCATACCTTCCGGATGCGACCCTTCGTCTCCAACACGCGAGCCGAGCCACCGCAGGATTTGTTCCGCGATCGCCCGAGCTGTCGCCTCCAATACCACCAGTCGTCACTGCTCAAAAAGAGGAGGAAAAGCTGCTCATGAGGCATCGAGGAGGAGGTGCGGCAAAATCGGCTCAAATGGGCACAAGAGTGTAGTGAGTGGGGCAAGGCGAGAGGTGGGGAGGAGGAGGGACGACGACCATGGCGACATGAGTTGCGCGGAGAGTCTCACGAAACGACTGATTGAGCATCGGTCCACATGTCTGCATCATCTTCCGCTCACAAAGAGTAAATTGCACAAAACCACCACTTCGAAGGCAAGGTTTGCGAAAACCACTACAATACATTTTTTTTGCATAAAACACCATCTCTTCCGTAATCTTTTTGCAGAAAGCACTGATTGGCGGATCGGGTCAGTTAAGCTTGTTTATGACAGGTGGGGCCCTTTTTTGCGTACGTGGCACCGTCGGCCGTCCCGACAGCCGTTAGACGGCGTTTGACGGCGCCATATGCCTCCATCCCCCATCTGTTCGTTTCTCCCCCTCTTCTGGTGCTGCCGTTCTCTCCATCCTCGCGTCTGCCTTCTTCCCCACTCTCCTGCCGCTCTCTCCCCTCCTCTCGTCACGTAGGCAGATGGCTACGCCGGCGAAAGCAGGCGGTGTTGGCGGCGGTGGTCCTCTCGGCAGTGGCGCAGGCGACGCGAATCCCGACCCAAGCGGTGAGCTCTGCGGGAGCTCGAACCCTAGCAAGGCGACGCGAGATGCGGAGGTGCAGTATTCGGTGGAATACGCGGCGACTAGATCTTTCGCCGCGGCGGTGAAGGCGAATCCCAATGGAAGCCACCACATCGCCTCATCCTTCGGCGGTGTATAGTGAGATCCCCTTCCCTTATCCATTATTCTGTGAACTTATCTGATCCGTTTCTAGGGCTAGGGCTAGGGTTAGCGTGTAGTGATTGAAGGAAATATGCCCTAGAGGCAATAATAAAGTTATTATTTATTTCCTTATATCATGATAAAGGTTTATTATTCATGCTAGAATTGTATTAACCGGAAACATAATACATGTGTGAATATATAGACAAACAGAGTGTCACTAGTATGCCTCTACTTGACTAGCTCGTTAATCAAAGATGGTTATGTTTCCTAACCATGGACAAAGAGTTGTCATTTGATTAACGGGATCACATCATTAGTTGAATGATCTGATTGACATGACCCATTCCATTAGCTTAGCACCCGATCGTTTAGTATGTTGCTATTACTTTCTTCATGACTTATACATGTTCCTATGACTATGAGATTATGTAACTCCCGTGTGCCGGAGGAACACTTTGTGTGCTACCAAACGTCACAACGTAACTGGGTGATTATAAAGGTGCTCTACAGGTGTCTCCAAAGGTACATGTTGGGTTGACGTATTTCGAGATTAGGATTTGTCACTCCGATCGTCGGAGAGGTATCTCTGGGCCCTTTTGGTAATGCACATCACTTAAGCCTTGCAAGCATTGCAACTAATGAGTTAGTTGTGAGATGATGTATTACGGAACGAGTAAAGAGACTTGCCGGTAACGAGATTGAACTAGGTATTGGATACCGACGATCGAATCTCGGGCAAGTAACATACCGATGACGAAGGGAACAACGTATGTAGTTATGCGGTCTGACCGATAAAGATCTTCGTAGAATATGTAGGAGCCAATATGGGCATCCAGGTCCCGTTATTGGTTATTGACCGGAGACATGTCTCGGTCATGTCTACATTGTTCTCGAACCGTAGGGTCCACACGCTTAAAGTTACGATGACAGTTTCATTATGAGTTTATGTATTTTGATGTACCGAAGGTTGTTCGGAGTCCCGGATGTGATCACGGACATGACGAGGAGTCTCGAAATGGTCGATACATAAAGATCGATATATTGGAAGCCTATATTTGGACATCGAAATCGTTCCGGGTGAAATTGGCATTTTACCGGAGTACCGGGGGTTACCGGAACCCCCCCGGGGGGTTATTGGGCCTACATGGGCCTTGAGGGAGAAGAGAGAAGGAGGCAAGAGGTGGCCGCGCGCCCCTCCCCTTCCTAGTCCGAATAGGACAAGGGAAGGGGGGCGGCGCCCCCCCTTTCCTTCCCCTCTTCCTCCTCTTTCCCCCCCTTCTCCTTCTCCAACTAGGAAAGAAGGGAGTCCTACTCCCGGTGGGAGTAGGACTCCCCCCTGGCGCGCCTCTCCTTGGCCGGCCGCCCCCTCTCCTTGGCTCCTTTATATACGGGGCAGGGGGCACCCTAGGACACACAAGTTGATCTTCGTGATCGTTCCTTAGCCGTGTGCGGTGCCCCCCTCCATGATATTACACCTCGATCATATTGTAGCGGTGCTTAGGCGAAGCCCTGCGACGGTTAAACATCAAGATCGTCACCACGCCGTCGTGCTGACGAAACTCCTCCCCGAAGCTTTGCTGGATCGGAGCCCGGGGTGCGTCATCGAGCTGTACGTGTGTCAAGAACTCGGAGGTGCCGGAGTAACGATGCTTGGATCGGTTGGACGGGGAAGACGGACGACTACTTCCTCTACGTTGAGTCAACGCTTCCACTTCAGTCTACGAGGGTACGTAGACAACACTCTCCCCTCTCGTTGCTATGCATCACCATGATCTTGCGTGTGCGTAGGAATTTTTCTGAAATTACTACGTTCTCCAACAGTGGCATCCGAGCCTAGGTTTTATGGTTTGATGTTATATGCACGAGTAGAACACAAGTGAGTTGTGGGCGATATTAGTCATACTGCCTACCAGCATGTCATACTTTGGTTCGGCGGTATTGTTGGATGAAGCGGCCCGGACCGACATTACGCATACGCTTACGCGAGACTGGTTCTACCGCCGTGCTTTGCACACAGGTGGCTGGCGGGTGTCAGTTTCTCCAACTTTAGTTGAACCGAGTGTGGCTACGCCCGGTCCTTGCGAAGGTTAAAACGGCATCAACTTGACAAACTATCGTTGTGGTTTTGATGCGTAGGTAAGATTGGTTCTTGCTTAAAGCCCGTAGCAGCCACGTAAAACTTGCAACAAACAAAGTAGAGGACGACTAACTTGTTTTTGCAGGGCATGTTGTGATGTGATATGGTCAAGACATGATGCTAAATTTTATTGTATGAGATGATCATGTTTTGTAACTGAGTTATCGGCAACTGGCAGGAGCCATATGGTTGTCGCTTTATTGTATGCAATGCAATCGCCCTGTAATGCTTTACTTTATCACTAAGCGGTAGCGATAGTCGTAGAAGCATAAGATTGGCGAGACGACAACGATGCTACGATGGAGATCAAGGTGTCGCGCCGGTGACGATGGTGATCATGACGGTGCTTCGGAGATGGAGATCACAAGCACAAGATGATGATGGCCATATCATATCACTTATATTGATTGCATGTGATGTTTATCTTTTATGCATCTTATCTTGCTTTGATTGACGGTAGCATTATAAGATGATCTCTCACTAAATTATCAAGAAGTGTTCTCCCTGAGTATGCACCGTTGCCAAAGTTCGTCGTGCCCAGACACCACGTGATGATCGGGTGTGATAAGCTCTACGTCCATCTACAACGGGTGCAAGCCAGTTTTGCACACGCAGAATACTCAGGTTAAACTTGACGAGCCTAGCATATGCAGATATGGCCTCGGAACACGGAGACCGAAAGGTCGAGCGTGAATCATATAGTAGATATGATCAACATAATGATGTTCACCATTGAAAACTAATCCATTTCACGTGATGATCGGTTATGGTTTAGTTGATTTGGATCACGTGATCACTTAGAGGATTAGAGGGATGTCTATCTAAGTGGGAGTTCTTAAGTAATATGATTAATTGAACTTAAATTTATCATGAACTTAGTACCTGATAGTATCTTGCTTATGTATGTTTGATTTTAGATAGATGGCCCGTGCTGTTGTTCCGTTAAATTTTAATGCGTTCCTTGAGAAAGCAAAGTTGAAAGATGATGGTAGCAATTACACGGACTGGGTCCGTAACTTGAGGATTATCCTCATTGCTGCACAGAAGAATTACGTTCTGGAAGCACCGCTGGGTTCCAGGCCTGCTGCTGGAGCAACACCAGATGTTATGAACGTCTGGCAGAGCAAAGCTGATGACTACTCGATAGTTCAGTGTGCCATGCTTTACCGCTTAGAATCGGGACTTCAACGACGTTTTGAACGTCATGGAGCATATGAGATGTTCCAGGAGTTGAAGTTAATATTTCAAGCAAATGCCCGGATTGAGAGATATGAAGTCTCCAATAAGTTCTATAGCTGCAAGATGGAGGAGAACAGTTCTGTCAGTGAGCATATACTCAAAATGTCTGGGTATAATAATCACTTGATTCAATTGGGAGTTAATCTTCCGGATGATTGCGTCATTGACAGAATTCTCCAATCACTGCCACCAAGCTACAAGAGCTTCGTGATGAACTATAATATGCAAGGGATGAATAAGACTATTCCCGAGCTCTTCGCAATGCTGAAAGCTGCGGAGGTAGAAATCAAGAAGGAGCATCAAGTGTTGATGGTCAACAAGACCACTAGTTTCAAGAAAAAGGGCAAAGAGAAGAAGAAAGGGAACTTCAAGAAGAACAACAAGCAAGTTGCTGCTCAAGAGAAGAAACCCAAATCTGGACCTAAGCCTGAAACTGAGTGCTTCTACTGCAAGCAGACTGGTCACTGGAAGCGGAACTGCCCCAAGTATTTGGCGGATAAGAAGGATGGCAAGGTGAACAAAGGTATATGTGATATACATGTTATTGATGTGTACCTTACTAGAGCTCGCAGTAGCACCTGGGTATTTGATACTGGTTCTGTTGCTAATATTTGCAACTCGAAACAGGGACTACGTATTAAGCGAACACTGGCAAAGGACGAGGTGACGATGCGCGTGGGAAATGGTTCCAAAGTCGATGTGATCGCGGTCGGCACGCTACCTCTACATCTACCTTCGGGATTAGTATTAGACCTAAATAATTGTTATTTGGTGCCAGCGTTGAGCATGAACATTATATCTGGATCTTGTTTGATGCGAGACGGTTATTCATTTAAATCAGAGAATAATGGTTGTTCTATTTATATGAGTAATATCTTTTATGGTCATGCACCCTTGAAGAGTGGTCTATTTTTGATGAATCTCGATAGTAGTGATACACATATTCATAATGTTGAAGCCAAAAGATGCAGAGTTGATAATGATAGTGCAACTTATTTGTGGCACTGCCGTTTAGGTCATATCGGTGTAAAGCGCATGAAGAAACTCCATACTGATGGACTTTTGGAACCACTTGATTATGAATCACTTGGTACTTGCGAACCGTGCCTCATGGGCAAGATGACTAAAACGCCGTTCTCCGGTACTATGGAGAGAGCAACAGATTTGTTGGAAATCATACATACAAATGTATGTGGTCCGATGAATATTGAGGCTCGTGGCGGATATCGTTATTTTCTCACCTTCACAGATGACTTAAGCAGATATGTGTATATCTACTTAATGAAACATAAGTCTGAAACATTTGAAAAGTTCAAAGAATTTCAGAGTGAAGTTGAAAATCATCGTAACAAGAAAATAAAGTTTCTACGATCTGATCGTGGAGGAGAATATTTGAGTTACGAGTTTGGTGTACATTTGAAGCAATACGGAATAGTTTCGCAACTCATGCCACCCGGAACACCACAGCGTAATGGTGTGTCCGAACGTCGTAATCGTACTTTACTAGATATGGTGCGATCTATGATGTCTCTTACTGATTTACCGCTATCGTTTTGGGGTTATGCTTTAGAGACGGCCGCATTCACGTTAAATAGGGCACCATCAAAATCCGTTGAGACGACGCCTTATGAACTATGGTTTGGCAAGAAACCAAAGTTGTCGTTTCTTAAAGTTTGGGGCTGCGATGCTTATGTGAAAAAGCTTCAACCTGATAAGCTCGAACCCAAATCGGAGAAATGTGTCTTCATAGGATACCCAAAGGAGACTGTTGGGTACACCTTCTATCACAGATCCGAAGGCAAGATATTCGTTGCTAAGAATGGATCCTTTCTAGAGAAGGAGTTTCTCTCGAAAGAAGTGAGTGGGAGGAAAGTAGAACTTGATGAGGTAACTGTACCTGCTCCCTTATTGGAAAGTAGTTCATCACAGAAACCGGTTTCTGCGACACCTACACCAATTAGTGAGGAATTTAATGATGATGATCATGAAATTTCAGATCAAGTTACTACTGAGCCTCGTAGATCAACCAGAGTAAGATCCGCACCAGAGTGGTACGGTAATCCTGTTCTGGAAATCATGCTACTGGATCATGATGAACCTACGAACTATGAAGAAGCGATGGTGAGTCCAGATTCCGCAAAATGGCTTGAAGCCATGAAATCTGAGATGGGATCCATGTATGAGAACAAAGTATGGACTTTGGTTGACTTGCTCGATGATCGGCAAGCAATTGAGAATAAATGGATCTTCAAGAAGAAGACTGACGCTGACGGTAATATTACTGTCTACAAAGCTCGACTTGTCGCAAAAGGTTTTCGACAAGCTCAAGGGGTTGACTACGATGAGACCTTCTCACCCGTAGCGATGCTTAAGTCTGTCCGAATCATGTTAGCAATTGCCGCATTTTATGATTATGAAATTTGGCAGATGGATGTCAAAACTACATTCCTGAATGGATTTCTGGAAGAAGAGTTGTATATGATGCAACCGGAAGGTGTTGTCGATCCAAAGGGAGCTAACAAAGTGTGCAAGCTCCAGCGATCCATTTATGGACTGGTGCAAGCCTCTCGGAGTTGGAATAAACGCTTTGATAGTGTGATCAAAGCATTTGGTTTTATACAGACTTTCGGAGAAGCCTGTATTTACAAGAAAGTGAGTGGGAGCTCTGTAGCATTTCTGATATTATATGTGGATGACATATTACTGATTTGAAATGATATAGAATTTCTGGATAGCATAAAGGGATACTTGAATAAGAGTTTTTCAATGAAAGACCTCGGTAAAGCTGCTTACATATTAGGAATAAAGATCTATAGAGATAGATCAAGACGCTTAATTGGACTTTCACAAAGCACATACCTTGACAAGATTTTGAAGAAGTTCAAAATGGATCAAGAAAATAAAGGGTTCTTGCCTGTGTTACAAGGTGTGAAGTTGAGTCAGACTCAATGCCCGACCACTTCAGAAGATAGAGAGAAAATGAAAGATGTTCCCTATGCTTCAGCCATAGGCTCTATCATGTATGCAATGCTGTGTACCAGACCTGATGTGTGCCTTGCTATAAGTTTAGCAGGGAGGTACCAAAGTAATCCAGGAGTGGATCACTGGACAACGGTCAAGAACATCCTGAAATACCTGAAAAGAACTAAGGATATGTTTCTCGTATATGGAGGTGACAAAGAGCTCATCGTAAACGGTTACGTTGATGCAAGCTTTGACACTGATCCGGACGACTCTAAATCGCAAACCGGATACGTGTTTACATTAAACGGTGGAGCTGTCAGTTGGTGCAGTTCTAAACAAAGCGTCGTGGCGGGATCTACATGTGAAGCGGAGTACATAGCTGCTTCGGAAGCAGCAAACGAAGGAGTCTGGATGAAGGAGTTCATATCCGATCTAGGTGTCATACCTAGTGCATCGGGTCCAATGAAAATCTTTTGTGACAATACTGGTGCAATTGCCTTGGCAAAGGAATCCAGATTTCATAAGAGAACCAAACACATCAAAAGACGCTTCAATTCCATCCGGGATCTAGTCCAGGTGGGAGACATAAAGATTTGCAAGATACATACGGAGCTGAATGTAGCAGACCCGTTGACTAAGCATCTTCCACGAGCAAAACATGATCAGCACCAAAGCTCCATGGGTGTTAGAATCATTACTGTGTAATCTTGATTATTGACTCTAGTGCAAGTGGGAGACTGAAGGAAATATGCCCTAGAGGCAATAATAAAGTTATTATTTATTTCCTTATATCATGATAAAGGTTTATTATTCATGCTAGAATTGTATTAACCGGAAACATAATACATGTGTGAATATATAGACAAACAGAGTGTCACTAGTATGCCTCTACTTGACTAGCTCGTTAACCAAAGATGGTTATGTTTCCTAACCATGGACAAAGAGTTGTCATTTGATTAACGGGATCACATCATTAGTTGAATGATCTGATTGACATGACCCATTCCATTAGCTTAGCACCCGATCGTTTAGTATGTTGCTATTGCTTTCTTTATGACTTATACATGTTCCTATGACTATGAGATTATGTAACTCCCGTGTGCCGGAGGAACACTTTGTGTGCTACCAAACATCACAACGTAACTGGGTGATTATAAAGGTGCTCTACAGGTGTCTCCAAAGGTACATGTTGGGTTGACGTATTTCGAGATTAGGATTTGTCACTCCGATCGTCGGAGAGGTATCTCTGGGCCCTCTCGGTAATGCACATCACTTAAGCCTTGCAAGCATTGCAACTAATGAGTTAGTTGCGAGATGATGTATTACGGAACGAGTAAAGAGACTTGCCGGTAACGAGATTGAACTAGGTATTGGATACCGACGATCGAATCTCGGGTAAGTAACATACCGATGACAAAGGGAACAACGTATGTAGTTATGCGGTCTGACCGATAAAGATCTTCGTAGAATATGTAGGAGCCAATATGGGCATCCAGGTCCCGCTATTGGTTATTGACCGGAGACGTGTCTCGGTCATGTCTACATTGTTCTCGAACCGTAGGGTCCGCACACTTAAAGTTACGATGACAGTTTCATTATGAGTTTATGTATTTTGATGTACCGAAGGTTGTTCAGAGTCCCGGATGTGATCACGGACATGACGAGGAGTCTCGAAATGGTCGAGACATAAAGATCGATATATTGGAAGCTTATATTTGGACATCGGAATCGTTCCGGGTGAAATCGGCATTTTACCGGAGTACCGGGGGTTACCGGAACCCCCCCCCCCCCCGGGGGGGGGGGGGTTATTTGGCCTACATGGGCCTTGAGGGAGAAGAGAGAAGGAGGCAAGAGGTGGCCGCGCGCCCCTCCCCTTCCTAGTCTGAATAGGACAAGGGAAGGGGGGCGGCGCCCCCCCCCTTTCCTTCCCCTCTTCCTCCTCTTTCCCCCCTTCTCCTTCTCCAACTAGGAAAGAAGGGAGTCCTACTCCCGGTGGGAGTAGGACTCCCCTCTGGCGCGCCTTTCCTTGGCCGGCCGCCCCCTCTCCTTGGCTCCTTTATATACGGGGGCAGGGGGCACCCTAGGACACACAAGTTGATCTTCGTGATCGTTCCTTAGCCGTGTGCGGTGCCCCCCTCCACGATATTACACCTCGATCATATTGTAGCAGTGCTTAGGCGAAGCCCTGCGACGGTTAAACATCAAGATCATCACCACGCCGTCATGCTGACGAAACTCCTCCCCGAAGCTTTGCTGGATCGGAGCCCGGGGTGCGTCATCGAGCTGTACGTGTGTCAAGAACTCGGAGGTGCCGGAGTAATGGTGCTTGGATCGGTTGGACCGGGAAGACGTACGACTACTTCCTCTACGTTGCGTCAACGCTTCCGCTTCAGTCTACGAGGGTACGTAGACAACACTCTCCCCTCTTGTTGCTATGCATCACCATGATCTTGCGTGTGCGTAGGAATTTTTTTGAAATTACTACGTTCTCCGACAGTGATATCCCCTTCCCCATCCCCATTGCATATTGTTGGCCCTATGATTGTTATTGCGACGATTTCTTTCTGAAATTAACTGATTATAGTTGAAATAAGCTATGGTTATATAGTTGGAATTATTTGATGTGTTGATCTGTATTGCAGTAGATCTTAATTAACCAAAGCTAGGGTTATTGTAGTTTTTTTGCTTTGTACTACATTGGTTACTTAAGCAACCCAAAGCTATGTATTAATGTTGTCCTACCTTTTCATAAGTGTTATAATTGAACACTTATACAACACTATGTTTCTTTATAAATTTGTAGTCTGGATGATGAGGTTTGGGAATTGAGGATGCATTTTCATGACAGAGATAATCTTGAGAGAACTATGATGTTGTCAGACTCACTTTTTACAATCTAGTTGCACTGATAGAGACTGAAGGATATGGGGTGAGGGATTACATGTACTATGTGAAGGATCCTGGCCTAGGGATAGAAGGAATGCAAGAAATAGGGGATGATGACATGCTGGAGGAAATTCTAGACCACATAGTACAGCAGAAGCAGTAGATTTTCAATGTGACAGTTGTTAGGGCCAGTTCCCCCAAACCTGCACATATAAATTGTAGTGCTGATGTTATTGAGCAGCAGATACCTCTGCAGGAAATTGGAGAGCCCCAACTGTATCAGGTAGATGAAGGAGTGTTGTTCAATGCACATCCTAGTTCAGTTTCAAACACAAGAGCAGTAGTACCAGTAGAAGAACCAAGACCAATATAGTTTCAAACACAGCAGAGCACAAACAATTCAGAGGAGCAACTGCAAATAGAAAAAGTTATGGAAGAGAGAAGGAGAAAGGAAATTGTAATGTTTAGGAAGAATGAGAAAGAAAAAGAGAAGGCCACTCATTTGAAAAGGAAAGCTGCAGTTATGGACAATGAAGAGGATAGTGATGACGATAATTTATCAGAATATGGGAATATCCATGCTAGGCTTGAGGAAATGAAAAAACAGAGGGATGATCCATTACTGCATTATGAAGGGGACACAGATGTTGAGGAGATGTGGGATACAAATGAGGAGGAGGAACTGTATGAGCCATCAGGTGAAGAAGAGGATGATGATGATCAAGAGGAGGAGGAATTGGAGGAAGTGGTGCAAGGGGAGCAACACAATGAAGAGGAGCAAGAGAGTGGTCAACATATTCAGAAGAAGAATAAGGCCAAGAGAGACAGAAAAGGGCCAACTAGCAGATCACATGGAAGTGTAGAGCAAATGTTTGAGGATGACTGGATACCATCAGATGATGAGGACAAAAAACCATTAGACCTGGGTTTGGAAGATGATGATGGTGCTGAGGCAATGGCTTATGTGTTGCCCAATGGTAGGAAGAGCAGAGCAAAGAAAATGAAGCCAAGGTTATGGTATGGTGAGGACAGAGCTGACCCACAAGACCAATTTGTGAAGCATCTTTGCTTTATTGATGTGTATCAGTTCAGAAATGCACTCCAAACCCTGCACATATCACAGAACAGGAACTATGAGTACCACAGAAACTGCAGTGACAGGGTTATAGCACAGTGCATAGATGAGCAATGCCCTTTTTATATAGCAGCTTCTCATATTGCAAATAAGAAGACATTTACCATTAGAAAGCTGTATTTGGTGCACACATGCCCTTCTGTGTCAGAGAGCACCAAATTCACTGCCAAGTGGGTTGCAAAACATTGTGAGGAGGCAGTGAGGAATGACCCTAACACAACAATAACAACAATAATTAACACTGCAAAGAGCAAGTATGGAGTGGAAATTTCAACCCACATGGCCTACAGGGCTAGGAAGGCAGCAAAGAATGTTGTTTTAGGAGATCAAAAGGCCCAATACACCAGGATTAGGGATTATTTAGAGGCTGTCCTAGACACCAATCCAGGTTCTAGATGTATTGTGACAACAAAACATATTAGGGAGCATCCTAGCAAGAACCCTAGGTTTCATGGACTTTTGATCTGCCTGAATGGATGCAAAGAAGGGTTCCTCAATGGCTGCAGACCATTCATAGGTAATTGCCTTGTATTGTTGTTTATGCCACTTGTATGTTCTTTGAAGTACCAATCATTTGTGCTTAACTTGTAGGTTTGGATGGATGCTTCATAAAGCTCACTACTGGTCAACAAATCCTAGCTGCTACTGGAAGAGATGGGAACAACAACATTTTTCCCATTGCTTTTGGAATTGTAGACAAGGAGGACACTAATTCCTGGACCTGGTTTCTATACCAGCTGAGGGAGGCAATAGGTGGGCAATCTGGCCAGTTTGGACAGTACACAATCATTTCAGATAGGCAGAAGGTAATATATTTAGTTACTTTCATGTAGTTGTAGTTACTTTCATGTAGTTGTAGTTACTTTCATGTAGTTGTTGTACTTGTTTCATACAGGGTCTTTTGAAAGCCATAAATAGAGTCTTCCCCAATTGCCCACAAAGGTTTTTCCTTAGGCATATCTACCAGAACTTTCAGATTGCTGGGTTTAGAGGGCCAGAATTAAAAAAAATACATGGATGCAGCAAGTTACTCATATACTGAACATGGTTTTCAAGTTGTAATGGATGAGTTAAAGTCAGAGTGTGAAGCATCTTGGGTGTGGCTTAGCAAAATACCCAAACACACTTGGGCCAGACATGCCATGGATGTGAACTGCAAGACTGACTTAGTTGTTAATAATCTAAGTGAGGTTTTCAATAGGTGGGTCCTAGATGTTAGGGCTAAGCCAATAAGGACCATGGTTGATGGAATTAGGACAAAGTTGATGGTCAAATTCAATGCAAATAGAACAAAAGTTGATACTGTCAAATGGGAGATTTGTCCTACATATGCAGAGAAACTAGAAGAAGCAAAGAAGTGGTCTAGGAACTGCCAATCCTTGATGGCTGGACCACATCTTTACCAAGTGACAAGTGCAGAGAAAACATATGTTGTTAACCTACAGAAAAAGACTTGTGGGTGTAGGAAGTGGGATATGACAGCAGTGCCTTGCCATCATGCTGTCTCTGCCATTCACAAAGCTAAGCTACAGCCAGAGGACTTTGTTAATGATTTTTTCAAAAAACCAATGTACAAGGCTGCATACAGTCCCATAATCTATCCAGTACCTGGCCCTGACATGTGGCCAAAGACAGACAGTAGGGACATTGACCCTCCAGTCTTCAAAGAACACAAAGGTAGAGCACAAATTAAGAGAAGAAAGGGCAGACATGAGAAACCAGCTCCAAAGGACACTTCAAGGATGGCCTCAATCACTTGTTCGAATTGCAGCAAAGTTGGCCATAGGTACACAAACTGCCATGTTCCTTTGAAGCCTGCACTAGCCATGAGAAAGAACAGGCATGAGGTACAAACAATGCAAAACATGCTAACTTACTTGTGTTCTCTATGCTTGTAACAAAAATGCTGAATTACTTGTGTTCTTTTTGCAGCCAAGCAGCTCTTCTTACCCACCTGATGCTGCTACTGCTGCCTCCTCTGCTGCACCAGCAAGAAGGGCTGCATCTACTGCCACTGCACCAGCACCAGCAAGGAGGACTGCTTCTACTGCCACTGCACCAGCACCAGCAAGGAGGACTGCTTCTACTGCCACTGCACCAGCACCAGAAAGGAGGACTGCTTCTACTGCCACTGCAACAACACCAGCAAGGAGGACTCCATCTACTACCATTGCACCATCAACAAGAACTGCTACTGCTGCTGCAAAGGGTAAGGCTCCACAAACTAGAGCTTCAACTGCTGCAAAGGGAGCAAGGGCATCTTTCTTGCCTCCAAGACCAAACAGTGGTTCCCAGAGAGTCAGAAAGCCAACCCAGAAGATAAGGACTACCTGAATGCTTCTGGTGCAACATGGGATTGATGTTGTGATCCAAACTATGCTTTATCATGTTGTGATACTGCTTCTATTTTGATGACCAAGTGATCATCAAGTTATGTTCTGGTACTGTAATGGCCAACTTAGGTTCTGGTACTGTTATGATCCTTCTGTCAAACTATGGTATTCTAGTAGTCCTGTGATGATCAACTGGGATGATGAACTAATCTAGTGCTACTCTAGTTATGATGATGGTGCTACTCTTGTGATGATAATGTTGTGCCAATGACCAAGAAGCCAGAAACCCAAAACTTACCCTTGTGATGCTAGTCTTCATGCCTCAACGTCGATAAAAAGCCAAAAAAGCTTACTTGATGCCTCGAGGTCGATAAAAAGACTAAAAACCCTAAGTGAGCCTACTTGATACCCCGAGGTCGATAAAAAGCCTAAAAACCCTAATTGAGCCTAGTTGATGCCTCGAAGTCGATAAAAAGCCTAAAACCCCTAATTTAGCCTAGTTGATGCCTCGAGGTCGATAAAAAGCCTAAAAACCCTAAGTGAGCCTAGTTGATGCCTCGAGGTCGATAAAAAGCCAAAAAACCCTAAGTGAGCCTAGTTGATGCCTCGAGGTCGATAAAAAGCCAAAAAACCCTAAGTGAGCCTACTTGATGCCTTGGGGTCGATAAAAAGCCAATAAACCTAAGTGAGCCTACTTGATGCCTCGACATCAATAAAAAGCCAAAAAAGCTTACTTGATGCCTCGAGGTCGATAAAAACCCTAAAAACCCTAAGTGAGCCTACTTGATGCCTCGAGGTCGATAAAAAGCCTAAAAACCCTAATTGAGCCTAGTTGATGCCTCGAGGTCGGTAAAAAGCCAAAAAACCCTAAGTGAGCCTAGTTGATGCCTCGAGGTCGATAAAAAGCCAAAAAACCCTAAGTGAGCCTACTTGATGCCTCGGGGTCGATAAAAAGCCAATAAACCTAAGTGAGCCTACTTGATGCCTCGACGTCGATAAAAAGCCAAAAAAGCTTACTTGATGCCTCGAGGTCGATAAAAACCCTAAAAACCCTAAGTGAGCCTACTTGATGCCTCGAGGTCGATAAAAAGCCTAAAAACCCTAATTGAGCCTAGTTGATGCCTCGAGGTCGGTAAAAAGCCAAAAAAACCTAAGTGAGCCTAGTTGATGCCTCGGGGTCGATAAAAAGCCAATAAACCTAAGTGAGCCTACTTGATGCCTCAAGGTCGATAAAAAACACCAGTTGCATAGAAACATACTTAAGATCACAATCATCAATTTGCAAGCATCTTACTTAAGATCACATTCAGCACCTCCAAATACCACCACATTTCGCAATAGTTCAAATGCATACATAATCATAGTTGAAGATTACTACATTACATCACCATAGTTCAGAAGTACTCATAGTTCAGAGAATTTAATCTACCATCATTACAGCAAATGCCAAACCACACTCTGCAAAAGGTCAGCAAATGCCAAATGATATTGCCCATTCTTCTCTTCCAGAACCACCTGCTTATCCATTTATGATGGCCTTCACTCCCTGCAGCTTCACATTGCTCTCTTCAACTGCCTTCTTCAACTCATCAATGTGGTTCTGCAAGTTCTTCCTCTCTTCAGCTAGCTTGAGCTTCATGTTCCTAATGACATTTGCTTGAGCAGCTGCTAGGTTCTTAACCATGTCATACTTCTCCTGAAGCTTGTTGGTTTCAAGATCTTTCCTTTCTACCTCTGCCCTCCTTTCCTGAGCATCCAAAAGTCCATTCACATCTTCAACCAACTTCTCATAGCTCTCCTGCAGCTTCTTCTTCTCTTGTGTCAAGTCATGAACAGCAAATGAATGCAAAAGATTTTCCTCAGTCATGTCTCTCCTACTTTGTTCATACATAAACCATAACTTGGCTAATGCATTCTCAAGGGTGTTGGGCCAAGCTGGATCAATCCATTCAACTAATCCACAGTTTCTACCTTCCTGAACAAAATCAGAATTAATATAAACAAAAACATTAGAATGCTTCCAAGCAACACTATTTAATTACTATCATCAAATTCAGAGCTTGAGCTTGCTACTTAAACATGTCCTCATGCTACTTAAAAAATGTTGTCCTGCTATAAAGTAAACATAATCAATCAAATGACCTAACATGTCATACTAAACAAGTTGCATCCTCTGTCCTGCTCCAGTAACCCATACATATTCTGTCTTAAATTATTTATAGCATGCTACACTAAACAAAGTGACCTAACTTAACAATGTTGCCAGACCAAGAGGAAAAGATGCTGCCAGAGTAAGCAATTGCTTCTGATCCACTTTCCTAACTAAACAATACAACTAAACCTAACACTAAACTGCAATGCCTGCCACCACAGTACAGATCCAGAGAAAACACAGGCACGGCACAAACAAAGGCAGATCCAGAGAAAACAAATCACAATATACCTTCTCAGCACAGCAAAGAAACCTCCTGCCAGTGTGGATTCCTTCGAAAGTAACACGCCTTTCTGTGGCATTCCAATGTTCATTGCAGAGAACAAGCAACTCCGTTTCAGGTCCCTCGAAATCGGAGTCTTCAGTGGTAGCAGGGATCTGTAGTGCATAGGAATACCAGAGATTTGATCCACATGTCAGCAAACAAGCTCATTCAAGAAATTCCCCAAATCACAAACCCTAACCCTAAAAATCTGAACTTACCTTAATTCTGCCGTCGTCAGAACCAGAGCTGACGTACTCCACGGTGTGCTCGCTGCTATCGGATCCATCGCTCCAGGACACCATGGCGACGCGGCGGGGGCGCGGCGACGGGTGCGACGACGCGGCTGCGGGTGCGGCGAGCAAAGCAGAGGAGCAAGACAGAGGAGGAGTGAGCGAGAGAGCAGCAAGACAGAGTGGGGAGTGGGGGGTGGGGGCAGCACCGACCAGTCTTTTGACCGGTCCATCAAACAGAGGCATACAGCGCCGTCAAACGCCGTCTAACGGCTGTCGGGACGGCCGACGGTGCCACGTACGCAAAAAAGGGCCCCACCTGTCATAAACAAGCTTAACTGACCCCGATCCGCCGATCAGTGCTTTCTGCAAAAAGATTACGGAAGAGATGGTGTTTTATGCAAAAAAATGTATTGTAGTGGTTTTCGCAAACTTCGCCTTCAAAGTGATGGTTTTGTGCAATTTACTCGCTCACAAAACAAACCCAATTTCGAAAAAAGAGACACATTGGAGCTCTCCTATGGCATTATTTCGTGGGAGCTTAGTTAATTAGAAGATACGTCCACAGTGGTCCCTCTTTCCCATTATAGCAGTGTGGTTATTTTTTTGGTATTTTGTTTTTCATTGTAGTAGTGTAGGAGTGTATCTTTTTTATGGCACTTGTATTTCTGTCATCATCCATCACCACTTCTTTTTCACGACGCGTCTTTTATGTGGCGTGGCGAACAAGACAAGCGGAGCATCCAGCCATCCATCGAGTTGTGCAACGTTGAGATTATACTCCACCACCTACTATATTACGAATTTATAATTACATTTTTTTGTGAGAAAACGTCCAATCTATTCCTCTTCAATCATGGCATTACAACGAACATCAGAAATAATAAAAGTTACATCCAGGTCCGTAGACCACCTAGCAATGACTACAAGCACTGAAGCGAGCTGAAGGCGTACCGTCATCATCGCCCCTCCCTCATCGGAGCCGGACAAAACTTGTTGAGTAGACAGTCGGGAAGTGGTCGTGCTAAGGCCTCATAGGACCAGCGTAGCAGAACATCAACCGCCGCCGATGAAGAGTAGCGTAGATCGGAAGAATCCAACCTCCACATGCCCACCGACGATGCTATAGACACACCACCGGAACAGGCGCTAGGCGAGGACGACCTTATTCCATCTTCATGGAGCCGTCACCGTCTCGTCTTTCTGAGCAGTACATAAACCCTAACAAAACTTGAAAAAACGGCTAAAATGGAACCCTCCCCCCGGCAAGGGCCAGAATCCACCACGCCGCCATGACCCTAAGGCCACCGGAGACGAGGCCGACCGGCGGCGGCGCCGACAGGAGGCAAAGGAACCCTAAGTTTTTCTTGGGGAGGAGGCTACTCTCGAACACGAAGAATTTATAATTATATTATGCTCACGCAAGTACGTATATTGTATATATACACCGACCGTGGTCACTCTCTTCTTGTACTATGTATGTAGCCATCGATCGACCTCATCCCTAATTGATTGGACGGCTAAAAAATCTGAAAAGAGCAGAGCAGAATGAGAGAGATGTCTACGCCATCAGCCAGCAGCGGTGAGCTAAACGGGGAGGATGAGATACAGATCGCATGGATCGCGACGTCGCCTTTGACACATCCACTCGCGTTGCGGTCGCCACCATGTCCTTTGTTCTACCCACTCCATGAGCTAGCTACTATCAATGACCATTTCCTTTCCTCTCTCACCCGCAAAAAAAAATTCCTTTCCTCTCTCTTTGACACGCATCTATATTAATCTAGTAGTACGAGCACCACACTGATTTGTTGCTACCGCGGTTTCAGAAAAGAAATTGGCGGCTCCGTCCCCACCAGTTCAAACTCTGAGGTTTGGGTCCTTTGGGACGCCGAACTCCGCACCGCCTCAACTGTGGAGTGACCGTGTCGAGAGTGATGATGCTGCTGAGCATGATTTGCCACCCATTCTGACGGAGCCACTTGTCTTGTCGCCGAAGTGTGGACCGGCCTTGCCAGGAGTGGCGCGTGCCTCGAAGACAGAAGCTGGGCAGGAACACATTGCGGCGTCACTACCGGCGACGGATCTGCGGGTGGACGGCTGTGCGTCGGGGGCCTGTGCTTGCTTGACTCCGACACGGGTTGCTGACGAGTCGCCCCGCGCGCGCGGACTTGTGGCACAGGCGTGTCCCGAGCCCCAGTTTGCGCCCGCATACCACATGGGGGTGCCTGGGGGGTCTTCGCCGTTGGCAGTTCCAGGGCAGGTGGCTCTGGACTCAGCCGCGGGATCACCTCAGGTGCGATCTTCACCGGCCTCATCAGGAGGGCGTCGGCAGACCATGGGTCCTGCGGGGAGGGAGGGGGGTCCTGGAGGCGCCAGGTCACCGACTCCCCATTCGCGTGGTCACGGCACGACGGACGGCCCTGCGGAGGCGCTGCAGGGCTCGCGGTCCACCGAGGAGGTGTTGCAGGGCTCACGGTCCATCGAGGAGGTGATCGCGTTTGGCGGCCACCCGGACCCGGCACTTTCTGGCAGCCGTGTCAGTGCTCGGGTTCAGGGTCAGCCGGACGCCGACGACTTTCAGCTTGGGCGCGCGATGAGAGCCGCCAAGCATAGGGACGTCGAGGCCCAGACAGGTATGTCGGTTAATAAGCATTGCTCTATTCTGCATTTTTGTGAAGATGAGATTATGAGTAGAGCCCATGACATAGGAATCTCGCTAGGGGCAAATGGGGTCGAAATTGTTAATTCAGTTAATGACATCTTAGACCTAGAGGTTGAGAGAGCCTCTGAGTTGATACGTCAGTTAGCGGCGGTTAAACCCATGTCTGATGCCGATATTCATAACTTGAGTGTCCCCACACTTGTGAATTTTTGTGATGAGATGATGCCTGCATCGGAGGTCGACGAGGAGGCAGGAGAGGTAGAGACTACGCTGTCAAGCGAAGCGTTATCTAGTGTGGAGGGGTCACCGGAAGCAATGGCTCCTGATGCGAACATGCCGGTATTGAACAAACCTAAACGACCCTGGAAGAGGAAGGTCTATCCGGCGTCGGCGGTCCGTAGGAGTGCGAGAGTGAAACTCAAGAAAAAAATTCTACGATGAAATATGAAAGGGATCTTTTGGAATAGCAGAGGTCTGGGGGACTTGGCTAAGCAACGGTTCCTTGCAGAAACAACTTTAGAGGATAAATTAGAGTTTATCGCTCTTCTGGAGACGGGTAGAGATAACTTCACGCCACAATTCTTAGGCTCACTTACAGCGGGAGTTGCCTTTGATTGGCACTGCCTTCCGCCAAGAGGGCGATCCGGTGGGATTCTCTTGGGAGTGAAGTGTGAAACCCTTGAGGTTATAAATGTAGTAAGAGGAGAATATACTGTGAAGTTCAGGGTTAGGTCCAAATTGGATGGGTTCCGTTGGGCCTTAGTGGCAGTATATGGGGCTGCTCAACCAGAGTTTAAGCCGGAGTTCTTAGCAGATCTGGTACGGATTTGTGGAGATGAAAGATTGCCAATTTTGGTAGGAGGTGATTTTAATATCATTAGGAGGAAGGAAGAAAAGAACAATGATCATTTTGATGGACGGTGGTCTTTTATGTTCAATATGATCATTGAGAGTCTTAACCTTAGGGAGATTGAACTCTCAGGAAGACAATTTACCTGGGCAAATTCTCTTCCTACTCCTACGTACGAGAAGCTCGATAGGGTTCTGGCGAGTGTGGAATGGGAACAGAAGTACCCTTTAGTATCGGTGCACGCGATGCAACGGGCGATCTCGGACCACACACCCCCGTTAGTTGATTCAGGGAGCGCCACGCATATTGGTAATAAAAATATTTTCTCGTTCGAATTAAGTTGGTTCGAAAAAGAAAATTTCATTGAGATGGTGGCAAGAGAGTGGGCTAAACCAGTGCATGGCACATCTAGCGTGGAACGCTGGCAGAACAAAATCAGACACCTGAGACAATTCCTGAGGGGTTGGGCTAAAAATGAGAGTGGGATCTATAAAAAAGAGAAGGAGAGGCTGCTCCAGTTAATTCGGACGCAAGATATACGGGCGAAAACGAATTTGCTGGACCCGACTGAGCAAGCTTGCAAGTCGGAAGCCGAGGCCAAATTACGTTCGTTACTTAGAGAAGAAGAAATGAAGTGGGCATTGCGTGCAAAATTCTTAAGGTGGTAAAAGGGGATGACAATACACAAATTTTCCATATGATTGAAAATGGCAAGCATAGGAGGAAAAAAATCATTCAGCTAGAACAGGTTGAGGAAACGGTTGTTGGACACGAGAATTTGAAGCTATATATATCCAACTATTACAAGCAGTTGTTTGGTCCTCCGAAAGATAACACCGTGACTCTAGATGAGAGTGTACGGGCAGATATCCCTCAGTTGCAGTCAGAGGAGAATGAGATCATGTCTGCTCCTTTCACTGAGAAGGAGGTGTTCGAGGCGATAGATCAAATGAAACCAAACAAGGCACTGGGACCAGATGGGTTCCCGGCAGAATTTTATAAGAAATGTTGGCATATTGTGAAAGATGATCTTATGCCTATGTTTCATGATCTTTTTAATGGGCATCTTCAACTATTCCGTTTGAATTTTGGCACGATCACTCTTTTACCTAAAAAGGAGGAGGCTATCCGCATCGAACAATTCAGACCCATATACTTATTGAATGTCAGTTTTAAAATCTTTACGAAATTGGCCACCAATAGGCAGACAAAGGTGGCACACTCGGTGGTGCAACCAAGTCAAACTGCCTTTATGCCTGAAAGACACATACTAGAAGGGGTAGTTGTCTTACATGAAACCTTACATGAAATCCACTCGAAGAAACTCGATGGAGTGATATTCAAAGTGGATTTTGAGAAGGCGTACGATAAGGTCAAGTGGCCTTTTTTACAGCAAGCTATGCGCATGAAAGGTTTCAATGAGTCCTGGACGAATCAGGATATTGGCCATTATTTTCAAACGCATAAAGGCCTGAGGCAGGATGACCCAATGTCCCCAATACTGTTTAATATTGTGGCGGACATGTTGACAATACTCATAGGCCGGGCCAAGGAAAATGGGCTGATTGGTGGACTAGTCCCCCGTCTGGTGGACGGGGGGGGGGGGGGGGGGGGGGGGGGGGTATCCATCTTACAGTATGCGGATGACACAATATTATTTTTGGAACATGGCCTTGCTCAAGCTCGTAACATGAAACTCATCCTATGTCTCTTCGAGCAATTATCGGGGTTGAAGATCAATTTCCACAAAAGTGAGCTTTTCTGTTTTGGAAGGGCCAAAGAGGACCAAGAAGAATACAAGCAACTGTTCGGTTGTGAACTGGGATCGCTGCCCTTTAGTTATCTTGGCATTCCAATACATCATAGGAAATTGACTAATAAAGAATGGAAATGTATCGAGGATCGATTCAAGAAGAAACTTAGCTGCTGGAAGGGTAAGCTTATGTCATATGGAGGACGGCTAGTATTAATTAATTCGGTACTAACGAGCATACCGATGTTCCTCTTGTCTTTTTTCGAAGTACCCAAAGGGGTACGCAAGAGATTAGACTTCTATCGATCTCGGTTCTTTTGGCAATCAGACGAGGTTAAGACAAAATATCGTCTGGCAAGATGGGATATTATTTGTCGACCAAAGGACCAGGGGGTCTTGGGATTGAAAACCTCGAGGTGAAAAATAAATGCTTGTTGAGTAAGTGGTTATACCGATTATCGCTGCATTCCGAAGGAATGTGGGCCCATATTCTACGCAACAAGTATTTACACTCCAAAACTCTAGTCCAGGTTACTGTAAGACCTAATGATTCACCCTTTTGGAAGGGACTCATGCGAGTGAAGGATACTTTCTTCCATAGGGTGAAGTTTACTGTTGGGGACGGCTCAACAATAAGGTTTTGGGAGGATACGTGGTTAGGTGATAGGCCGCTAGCTCTCCAGTGTCCTTCTCTGTATCATATTGCTCAACGTAAGGAAGAGTACGTGGCAACGGTGATACAGACAGTACCCTTGAATATCCACTTCAAGAGATCTCTAGTTGGGGAACGCTGGACCTCTTGGCTGCACTTAGTGAGGAGGCTAATGGAGGTGCACCTTTCCGATGAGGATGATTCTTTAGATGGAAGCTCACGAATAATGGCTTGTTCACAGTCAAGTCTATGTACTTAGATCTCATCAACTCTGGCCCAATCCCGCGATCGCTTCATATTTGGCAAGTTAAAGTACCCCTACGAATTAAGATATTTATGTGGTTTGTCCACAAACAAGTGATCCTAACCAAAGATAACTTACTCAGGCGGAGATGGGTAGGTAGCTCGAGGTGTTGCTATTGTGATCAGGATGAAACAATACAACACCTATTTCTTGATTGCCCGCTTGCGAAGTTACTTTGGAGATCAGTGCATGTAGTCTTTAATATTTCACCTCCTAATAGCATACAGACGTTCTTTGGAACGTGGCTTGATGGAGTGAATGTACATCTCGCGCGTAATATTCGGATTGGAATATGCGCACTTATTTGGGCTATATGGAACTGTAGGAATGATATAATTTTTAACAGAAAACCTATGACTAATTTCTTGCAGGTTATATTCCGGGCTACGGTATGGATCCGTACTTGGTCATTACTTACTCCTACGGCCTCCAGGGAGCAGCTGGCTACTGGGTGCAACCGATGAGAGATGGCAGCTCGGGTTTTCTTCAATCGGTTTGGATGACGATCACTGCATAGGATTGATCCTTAGTGGATCCTCGTTAAGCCGGATGCGGCTTTGAGACTTGTAATTTTTATTTTCACTTGGCTCCTTTTGTGAGCAGTACTTTGCACTCCAGACTTTGTTTTATCGGCTTTTTAATAAAATGGCTGCATGCATCTATCCGATGCAGAGGCCGGGGGATGACCTCCTTTTCAAAAAAATATATATATCGTCGGCACGTGGAATTTGGCTTTTGGATAAAAAAGAGTGTCTCTTTCTTTTTGCCTGGTTATTTTTCTTTGTTTGTATTTGCATTTGGTTAACAATTCCAGTTTTCTTAAGAAAAACTAAAGAAATAAACGGAAAATGGAATGTAATGGTGACGGGCAGAGTGCCGACGCGAGAGGGCTGGAGTGAGTGAAGGCTTTTGTCGAGGACGGAACGCACGCGTTCATGGGGCCGTGTACTACTGGAGTGGTAGTACTATAGTCATCATACACAAGGCGCGATGCACTGAACCCAGAGTTGAGCCACTCTGTTGCCTCTTGGTCCGGTCTAGCCGAGCCATCATGCCTAGCAGGAGTAAGTACGTGTACTTACTGTACAACAACTGTACACTCATATCATTTTGTTTCCAATTAATTCAATTAAATCATAGAGTACAATCGCTTTTGGAAATGCTGGTGCTACTTCTACGGGCGGGGAGAGGGGCTTAAAGCGATGAAACTAGTCCCTTTTGAAAACTTAAGCACAAAATGAATCCGAATTGAAATAATTTCACAAAACGGCACATTTACATGATGCCCGGCCCGGTCCGGGATGCCATGCTAGACTGCATGACGTTCATATATGAAGGACGCCATGCGGGCTAGAGTTGACAACCACGTTGGACCGGCTTAGGATGAATCACGCCCCGGGCAAGGATGCATGACGGCTTGGAGAGAGAGAGGAATTGAGGTTACTCACTACTTCCTACGTCCCACAATATAAAAATGTTTTTTACATTAGTGTAGTTATCAAAAACGCTCTTATATTATGGAACCGAGGGAGTAGCTTGCAAAATGATATCGGACAGAGGGACAGGGATCCAGTGACACGTTCATGGCATGTCACGATGTAACATGACCGATGGATCAAAATCGGACACTCCAGATCAGTTCATATCAGAGCAGCAACGTTTTTGGAAACGCCGGTGCTACTGCTACGGGCAGGAGGAGAGAGACAGAGTGGTCACACAGATCGTAACTAGGTTGCCGCCACAGAGAATCCGAGAGAGGATGATGGGGGAATGGAAGTCCAGGCTCTCCTCACCCGATCTATGCGCGCATCACCCAAGCAAAGCGCCCGTGGCTGCTCCGGCCACTAAACTCCTTTTTTAGTTACTTTCTTCTTTCATCTATATAGGGCCTAATCGTTTTTTGAGGTTAACTTTGACCAAGTGTTATAGCAATAATGTATGACATGCAAGTTACACAAAGCATACCGTCAAATTCGTACGTGAAAGGAGCTTACAATGATATAATTTTCACATTATACATCTCATGTATTATTAGTCTTACCAATAGTCAAAGGTGGTCTTCAAAAACACATTAGGCCTTATATAGATGGAAGGAGGGAGTACGTCGTACTGGTGTTATTACCGCTCACTAGTTTTGTGCTCCCGCTGCATCGCAATCGCATGCCTGGTCTAGAATGCAACAACACCACCGCTACCACTGCTACTGGCGCCAGTTGACAGGCTTCTCTTTCTCCCTAGTCTGATTGGCAAAGCCTCATCTCAAGATTCACACTATGTTTTTCTCCTGCCATGTCTAACATCTGAATGATTATTCTACACGCCGTGGCGTCGTATGTAATGGCCATGTCGAATTGTACCGATATTTAGTAATACTCAGATTTGAATGTATTTTAGTAGCAAATCAACTATCAAGAGCATTCAACTATGAAGCTCGCTGATATTTCATATTTTTCTAAGAGTTAAACACGGATGTCTGGGTGGTGTAGTTGGTTATCACGTTAGTCTCACACACTAAAGGTCCCCAGTTCGAACCTGGGCTTAGACATTCTCCCTTTTTTTCCGTAAGCGTTATATTTGTTCCTGTTTTCTCTTTTCAAAAATCCCTTGCAAAAAGTCTTTTAGAACAATTTTTTTTCTAAGCATTATATTTGTTCGTATTCTTTTAAAAAATCCCTTGCAAAAAGTTTTTTTAGAACATTTTTTTGGCTAAGCATTATATTTGTTCGTATTCTTTAAAAAAATCCCTTGCAAAAAGTTTTTTAGAACATTTTTTTGCTAAGCATTATTTGTTCATATTCTTTTAAAAAATCCCTTGCAAATTTTTTTCTAGAATAATTTTATGGATTGAGTTATTTGAAAGTTTCTATAGAACAATTTTATGGATTGAGTAATTTGGTTGCACCACCAGAGTGATGCTTGGTCTGCTTACCCTTTTTTTTGCAGGGGAAACTTGGTCTGTTTTACCCATCCGTGATGAACACGTCGAAGTCCAGTCTGTATTGCATGTTGTAGGAGGTTTCAGTTTTCATACGTCCTGCTATGTACAAAAGCATGGGCTAGAGCATTTCACTCCCGTATGTATTGTAATGACTTCTTAAGCTATAGTCATGTTAGGCAAATTTAGTTTTTGGCCATCTTGACTCCAAAGCATATAATTATAATATATCATGCAATATTAGTGTGCTCGCATAATTAACATGATATAAACTTCAGGAAGTAGCGCTTAGTGGCATATATCTATCTTTGATCTCGTTTGTACTATGTATGTATGAAATCTTGATATATGTTGTGCTGTATTGCGAGTAGTCTGACCATAATCCTTCATCCTCCAAAAAACATTGTCCATGGATATAGCAACTGCTTAATAATGTGCATGTCCAAAAGACGTTCTTGTAAAAACATATGTTGAAAAGAGAAGCTCGCTCTACCTTCATGGCCTTTTCAAATCAGTTTTCTAACATCTAGTGGCAGCTCTAATGCAACCTTGATTGGCTTGCATTTGACACCCAGGGTCCACCTCTTTGTGTGTGGAATCGTGTACATCCATGACTGAACAACAACCTCGAGCCCTCCACTGGATTTGTCAAAATTAAGGAAAGAAGACAAATAAAACAAATCACCTCTAGGCAGATGTCGACATGCCCAAACTCTAGGCTAGGCAGTGGCAGTAAGGCTGTCGTATGTGAGGTCATCTAAACAGAGTGACGTCACCATTGACGCCCGGTCGTCGCGTCTATCTACACGGTCCACCTTCGTGGCATCCCTTCCAGACGCGACCCTACGTCTCCAACACGCAAGCCGCACAGGATTTCTTCCCCTATTGCCCGAGATGCCGCCTCCAGTACCACCAGTCGCCGCTGCTCAAAAAAAGGAGGGAAAAGTGCTCATGAGGCGTCGAGGAGGGGAGGCAACAAAGGCTCAAAGGGGCACAAGAGTACAGTGAGTGGGAGCGAGGAGAGAGCTGGAGAGGAGGAGGCACGATGGCCACGTTAAGAAGAGTTGCGGTGAGAGTGACACGAAATGACTGATTGAGCATGGGTCCACAGGCCTGCGGCATCTTTCGCGGACAAATAGACCCAGTTTCGAAGAAAAAAACACATTGAAGCTCTCATATGGCTTTATTTCGAGGGAGCTTAGGTAATTAGAAGATACGTCGACTGTGGTCCCTCTTTCCCATTATAGCAATGTAGTTTTTTTTGGTATTTTCTTTCCCATTGTAGTAGTTTTTCTTTTCTTTTTTGTGGTTAAAAAAGGAGTGAATCTACACTCTAAAATATGTATTATAGTGTATCTTTCCCATCATAGTAGTTAGGAGTGTACCTTTTTTATGGCAGCTGTATTTTTGCTATCATCACATCACGACTTTTTTTCATGACGCACCTCTTATGTGTTTCTAAATATAAGTCATTTTAAAAATTTTAATATGGACTACATACAAAACAAAATGAGTGAATTTGCACTCTAAGATATGTCTATATTGATCCAGATGTAGTCCACTGAAATCTCTACTAGCACTAGTAGAAAAAGGGCCTGTAGTCCCGGTTCGTAAGGGCCTTTTGTCCCGGTTCTGGAACCGGGACTAAAGGGTCGGTACTAATGCCTGTCCCTTTAGTCCCGGTTCAATCCAGAACCGGGACAGATGGGCCTCCACGTGGCCTGTGCGCGGAGCCCAGGCAGGAGACCCTTTGGTCTCGGTTGGTGGCACCGACCGGGACCAATAGGCATCCACGCGTCAGCATTTCTGTGGCTGGGGTTTTTGTTTTTTTTTTGAAAGGGGGGGTTTGGGGGTTTTGGGGGGTTATTTAGGTGTTTCATATATTGTGTTAGGTAGCTATAATTAATAGAGAGAAGTGTCCTCTCTTATGTCCGTGCTTGGTCGACGCTACGTACTATACATACGTATAGAGAGGACTAGACACGCTAGCTAGCTAGTAAGCAAACGAAGGAAACAGAAGATTGTCATGAACATATATGCATACAGAGAGAAATGATATCGACCACCTCTCCTTCTCCGAGAGATTGGTCGAACAACAAGCTCTCGTATATCTATCCGACACTACCGGCTACATATATACAATAATTATCTCTTACAAATATAATCATACGGACTCATGGTTCACATAGTATTCTCCGTCTTCAGCGATCATGTGGTCAAGAAAGAATGCCGCCAATTTCTCTTGAATTGCTCGCATGCGAGCTGGTGCTAGGAGTTCATCCCGCTTCCGAAACATCTAATTTGAAGAAGGGGGTCAATACATATATATATGAATGAATGAAACTCAACATAGATGATGGTAATAAAATAAAATTGTGAATGTTGTTATTTACGTACTTCATATTGTTCGTCAGAGTACCCGCCCCGCTCACAGGTCGTGTGGCGGATGGACTCGCGGACGTAGTATCCACAAAAATCATTCCCTTGTTCCTGCCACAATCACTTTACAAGAAATAGAGGTCAATCAAACTGATAAGCAAGAATGCTAAATGGTATTGATGAAACTAGCGCTTGAATCACTAGCTAGGAGATGCGCGGAACATGCTACTATAGTACTTACTTTCAGGTGTCTAAATTCCAGCTCCTTCGGCAGTCCCGGAACTTTTTTGGTGAATTTTCTCCAAGCCTGCCGGACAAAGAAAACAATTACTTGATATCAGGAAATGAACAAAGTTGCTGATATGGTAGATAATGATCGATTTAACTTACTTCTTGAGGATTTCAGTCATGTCCGCATACTCCTGGGGATCTTTTCGTTTAGAGTCCAAGACAGTTACTACTCCCCGCTCAAGCCTAATCTCTAGGAGAATATAGGTACCTGCGCACGCATGCATAACTCATCAATTACATTACTATAACCTGGACTAATATATAAGGGAAACCGAATATGCACAAGACAGTAACACTCACTTGAAGTTGTAAGGAAAGAGTATTATATCTTTATTTTCATTTTTTTTGAATGATCGTAGCAAGTTGGCCTCGGTATCTTCAGGACGATGTTCAACCTCAGTTGCATCTATGAGATATGTGTTAACGAATCCAATATCACCGATTTGTTTTTTCTTCAATTCGGCGATCTTCAATCTGCATAATATAGTGAGGATAATTATAAATACATGCAATGAAAGAGATGAGCTATATAGAGAGAGACTTAATGACAGAAGTAGTAGTACTTACAGACAGTAGCAGGTGACCATTGTTTTATCGAGGGCCAATTGATTGAAAAACTGATAGAAGTCGTCAAATGGAATAGGCAACAGTTCAATTCTAACGAGGTCATGCTCCGGTTTAACTCTCGCATACAAAGTACTCCTCCCCTCAGACTCTCTGCAGATTTTCAAGTACCAATCATGTAATCTTCGCATCATCGTTGTTAAAGATTTTTCATCTTTGACGAGAGGCTTCCCGTACTCGTATCTGTGTATCTGCACCTCCATGGGATCATAATGTACATCGTCGGGCAGGTAATCGTCAACATTGCAATAACCGGGCACCATCCTCGGATCGACGATGTCGCTAGGCACCTTGAGCGGGGGGCACGATTGCTTCGCTTGTTCGCCGAGCTGGGCAATTTGTTTCCCAGCTGCTCGTCGTTCTTTCAGCCTTTGATCACTGACTGTACTTCCCGACCACTCCGCTTCGGACCATGTCTTTGCAATAATGCGCTCATAGTTGCCTTTCGGCGGAGACTTGGGTGGTTTTGCCAGGGCAGCCAGAGTGCGCTTCACTTTCATCGGATCTACCTTCTCCTCCGGAGGTGGATGTCTCTTTGCTTTCAACCCTTTAAACCAGTCATCCACTTCGGTTCGCGCGATCTTCGCGTTCTCCTTCGGGTTCCTCTCGTATGGTAACTTCTGTGGACTCTTCAGAGAAGGACCGAATCTGTATGTCCTCCCGCCTCTGGTTGTACTGCTAGACGCCGGCCGAGCAGATGGAGCGGTTGTCTTCTTTACTTGCTTACGAGGCGGAGGAGAAGGACTACGACACGCCGGAGCGGCGGCGGGTCTCTTCCGCCCTTGCTGACGAGGCGGAGAAGGAGGAGGCTGGCTGCTCGGGCGCGCCGACGCAGGCGGAGAAGGAGGCGGAGTGCCGCCACGCGCCGGAGAAGGAGCCGGCCGAGGGCCCTGATCTTCACTCGCCGGAGGAGGAGGCGGTGGAGGAGGAGGAGTGCCCTGACTCGCCGGAGGAGGAGGAGGCGGCGGAGGTGTCCAGTTCGGAAGGTTGATGAGCTCCTTCCGCCATAGGCATGGAGTCTTCAGAGCAGACCCCAGCCGAGTCTTCCCTTCACCAGTAGGGTGGTCAAGCTGGAGGTCCTCAAATCCCTCCGTTATTTCATCCACCATCACCCTAGCATATCCTTCTGGAATCGGCCGGCAGTGAAAAGTTGCGCCGGGTTCAGTAGGATAAACAGAGCCAACAGTCGCCTTGACCTTCAAATTCATCCATTGCGTCATAAGGTGGCAATTTTGAGACTCCATGATAGCATCCACAGGATAGCTGGCAGGAGCCGTCAAGGCATGCTCCGGCTGAAGCAGCTCGGTGGAAGCCACGCTGCTTCTGCGCTGAGATGGCGGGGTAGCTTCGGGGGAAGCTTTGGCAGTACGTTTGCTGCGATTTGCTTCTCGTTCCTCTATCGCATCTACCCTTGCTTGTAGCGCCTGCATTTGGGTGTGCTGCACTTTTTTCCTCCTCTCATGGGATTTGTAACCGCCTGCGTCCGGAAACCCAACCTTCCACGGAATGGAGCCTGGCGTGCCTCGTGTCCGTCCAGGGTGCTCAGGATTCCCGAGGGCCATTGTGAGCTCGTCGTTCTCTCTGTCTGGAAAGAACGTCCCTTCCTGCGCTGCTTCGATATACTGCTTAAGCTTCCTGACTGGTATGTCCATTTGATCGTTAGTCCAAATGCACTTCCCTGTTACAGGGTCCAAGGTTCTGTCAGCCCCGAAGAACCAAGTCCGGCAACGGTCTGGCCAGTTAATTGTCTCTGGTTCGATCCCTTTATCAACCAGATCATTCTCAGTCTTGGCCCACTTAGGCCGGGCTACGAGGTAGCCACCTGACCCCGTGCGATGGTGAAGCTTCTTCTTCGCAGCATTTTGCTTGTTTGTCGCCGACATCTTCTTACTCTTTTCCGATGTCTTGTGGGCCACAAATGCTGGCCAGTGATCTCTGATCTTCTCATATCTGCCCTTGAATTCTGGTGTCTCATTATTTTCGACAAACTTATTCAGCTCTTTCTTCCACCTCCTGAATAGTTCTGCCATCCTCTTAAGAGCAAAAGACTTGATTAATTGCTCTTTAACTGGGTTCTGTGGATTATCCTCTAGCGGTAGGGTGAAATTTGACTTCATCTCAGTCCAAAGATCATTTTTTTTGCATATCATTGATATAAGACACCTCAGGGTCTTCTGTACCCGGCTTAAACCATTGCTGGATGCTTATCGGGATCTTGTCCCTAACCAGAACCCGCACTGAGCAACAAATGCGTTCTTTGTTCGGATGGGTTCAATCGGTTGTCCGTCGGGCGCAATTGCTATGATCTCAAACCTTTCATCCGAGCTCAACTTTTTCTTCGGGCCTCATCTCTTTACCGAAGTTGTGCTCGATCCGGAGGGCTAGAAAAAAGAACAAAGACTTAATTAATATGTGTACATACCAAAACAATGAATGCATTAATCAGCTAGTCAGCACAGGCTTAACTAATATATATACCTGGCCGGACTCGGTTCGGTCACCGGAGCCGTCATCACGGTCTCCTTCTTGCACCGGCATTGGGTCACCGGAGCCGTCCTCATGTTCTTCTTCTTGCACCGGCATTAGGTCACCATAGCCAGCTTCTTCACCCTCTCCTTCCAGACCATCGGTGTCGTTGAGAAACAACGAGACGGCATCACTTCCTTCTGCGATTATGTCCCTCAACAACGCTTCTTTTGCTTCGTCTCGGGCGGTGTCCATAGTTTCTACAAATATTTACAACATGGCAATTATTATTCAAACATGACAGATGGATATATTAGTGGCAAACGTAGAACTAGCTACCTAATCATAGTAAGGAATCATATATATTAATTAGTGGCCTCGACGCTGCTTCTCTAGGGTTTGGGGTGGCCTCGACAACGCTTCAAGGGTTTGGGTGGCCTAGAGAACGCTTCAAGGAGGGGGTAATATCGACCCCCCCCACACGTGTTGAAGCTATCGGGAGGGGGTATATATCGACAACGACGACACTACATCTATGTCCCTCGACGACCCTCGTTCCCGATAAAAAAAAGAGGAAGAAGAAGAAAAAAAGAGGAGAAGAAAGAATAGAGGAGAAGAACTCCTCTATTCTTTCTTCTCCTCTTTTTTTTCTTCTTCCTCTTCTTTTTTTATCCTCTTCTTCCTCTCATGTTCGAGAGCATCGTCGAGGGGTCGGGAGGTTGCCTAGTGTCAAAGGATTCAACAAAACCATGTCTTCATCATTAGGCGAAAGTAACATGTGCATGATGGTACGAAGCTCTCCAAAGTTATTTTGGAACGGAGGCCTTTGCTGAAATTCATACAAGAAGGCAAATTATCCTATCCGGGACACCATTCCAAAATAATTTTGGAGGACTTCGTCATGCCCTGGTTACTTCTGGCTAATGATGAAGCCATGGATTTCTTCAATACTTTGACACTAGGAAACCTCTCTCGACCCCTCGGCGATCCTCGACCCCTCGAACCCTCGACGACCCTGGAACCCTCGACCCCTAGACGACCCTGAAATAAAAAGAGGAGAAGAAGAAAGGAATATCTAGAGGAGAAGATCGAAGAAAAAAAAGAAGAAAAAAAGAGGAGAAGAAGAAAGGAATAGAGGAGAAGAAGAGAAAATAGAATATTCTATTTTCTCTTCTTCTCCTCTATCTTCTATTTTCTCTTCTTCTCCTCTATTCCTTTCTTCTTCTCCTCTTTTTTTCTTCTTTTTTTTCTTCGATCTTCTCCTCTAGAGGAGAAGAAGAAAGGAATAGAGGAGAAGAAGAGAAAATAGAAGATAGAGGAGAAGAAGAGAAAATAGAATTCTATTTTCTCTTCTTCTCCTCTATCTTCTATTTTCTCTTCTTCTCCTCTATTCCTTTCTTCTTCTCCTCTTCTTTTTTTTCTTTTTCTTATTTATTTTTCCCCTTCTTCCTCTCCTCTTCTTCTCCTTTCTTCCTCTTCTTATTTTCCTTTTTTCTCTCCTTCTTTTTCTTCTTCTTCCTTCTTTCTAGCTAGATATATAAAACTTTTCTAAAAATGTAACTTTTGCATATATACATGGAAAAAATTGTTATCGGGGAGGGAGTATATCGACCCCCCCCTCGACCCTCTTTTACTTCTTCTTCCTTCTTCCTTCTTCCTCTTTTCTTCTCCAACACAAAACACATCTCATCTCATCTCATTTCATCCAAAAATAGTTCTTTTCATATGAACATACATACATTTACTTTTTTTCTTAAATGTTACATATGAACATTTTCTTAAATGAGCATATGAACATTTTTTTAAATATTAATGAGCATATGAACATACATATCAACAAAAAATAGACCTTTTTCTTGGTAACAAAAAAATGCAAAAACGAGCATTATATATACAGCATATACAGAGCATTATACAGTGAACATACATACATACATACATACATACATACATACATACATACATACATACATACATACATACAGTGAGCATATACATGCATGAGCATTATACGGCGACGGCGACGATGGTTGGCGGTGGCGCGCGCTTACGGATGACGTGCGGGGACGGCAATGATAAGGAAAAGGGGAGGAGGCAGGGGCTCACAGCGCGGGGAGGGGTCGAGGTCGCCGGCCGGAATCGGTGCGGGCGACGATGACGGCGTCGGCGGGGGCGGCGGGCGGCTTCGGGGCGGCCTGGCGAGCAAGGGAGTTTGAGGCGATGGCGGAGGCGGCGAGGGCGCCGGCGCGCGGGGGCGGGACGGGGCAGGGGCAAGGCGACGGCGACGAGGAGCGGGCGGCGATGGCGACGGCGAGCACGGGCAGCCTGGCGGCGTCGGGGGCAAATGGTCGATGAGAAACTGAAAATTTCCTAAGTCCTGCTTATATACACAGAGTATTCACTACAAGAAATCTGTTAATACGTGACGGTACTAGTCCGTCACAAATGAGTGGAAAACAGTCATGGGTGCCCATGTACGACGGACCTGAAGTCCGTCATGTATATCGCGTCATAATTTGACATCGTGCATTCCTTGACAGTTCTTGACCGTCATGGATCTGCCCCAAGCCCGCCCAGGCCCAAACCATTGTGACGGAACAAACCGTCATAGCCTGACGCCACGTTGGATTTTTGATTCGCCAAGTGGAATGATGTGGCTGCCTATGTGGATACTACATTTCGTCATAGAAATCGTCACAAATGTAGGCACAATTTAAATATGGTCCGGCCAATTTATTTTGGCCCAATTTTGACACGGTATATTTTTAGCCAATTTTGGCCCAAAGAAAAAGTAATTTCAAACAATTCACGCAATATGCGGCCATCTGTACGTATATATTTTTCTCAAAAAAATTCTGTGTGTATATACAACATAGCAGTTTACAAATCCTTCCATGTAATGATAATTTACAACACTAAATATATCACACAGCAAGGTTAAGAAGCCGTACAATCCAGTATACACCAACAAAACATATAAACTTTTGAAGCTGTTGTTGATGTTCTTCATCGACTCTCCTGATGGCAACTATCACGTCCTGGTGCGGATTATGATGGGTAGCACTTTGTAGACCACTACCCAATCATACCTAGCATATTTAAAAGAACATTAGATTTTTGCAGATTCATAGATAGTAGAGACAACAGTATTACAACATGTGTAAAAAATGTATTACATGTCCACTTGGCCAGTATTGAGGAGCACTATTACTTATAACAGGAAAAATAATGAAATGAAACAATCCGGTATATTTGTATAGACGGTGACAAGACCTACAAATATAATTTATTACATGGCTTACAAATTACTTCATGGTTATTAAAGTACAAGCTAAATCATAAAACATGAACACCAACTGAACATAATATCACCTTAGTTTATGCAAGCTTTAATACTTCATGCACCGAATTAATTAAGTAGGACGTGGTATCTCAAGGGACTTACATGTATGTCATGTAGTAACAAGCACTAAGCTGTTTTGATGGAATTACACAAGGCAAGATTTTTTTGGTTTGATGTGATCAAACATCTCAGCAGCACATGTGAAAGACACAACAAGCTTTGGAACTAACACAATCCAATTTACATAAACAGAACATGTAAACGATTAAGGTTGTTATTCTGCTTCTCGCCGTCGGCCCTCCTGATGGTAGCCCGCTACCTAATAATACCTAACATATTTGTACCAACAAACTATTTGAGGTTGTTATTGAGGTTCTTGACGTCAGCCTTCCTAATAGTAGCCCTCTACCTAATACCGTAGCATATTTACAATAAAATTAGACATTAGATAGTACAAATAAGAGATTAGAACAAAAATAAAAATAAATGGCATGCTTTCCAAAATTCTTAAAACATACCATGGCTACAAATGAGAATAACATTATATACTATAAAACAATAATAATCATGTTGTTGCTTAACATTAATCCAAATAGAAGTGTGTCAAATGAAAGTCTATTCAAGTTGACCTTGAAGTGACAACGTAACAGAAGATAGATTTCAGAACTCCTAGTACTCAGCAGCAGTTAAGGCCATATAAAATCCATGGGAAAATGGCATCACTAATAAGCAACATTAATGGGGCGGAGCCGCTGCTCGTCGACCTGGCCGGCGTAAACTTCAAATGTTCATGTGTCAACAAGTTCACTCATGAAACTAAATATTTGTCAAGGATCTGAAAATAGCAACCAACACTTGCTTGACACATAAACTTCAATTGGCATGAAAAATACCTAACGCTGAACTAGATCAACTAAATAGGTGTAATTCAGTGGTAGTTGAGCTGTGGAATGGAAATAATGAAGAAATCATAGGAGTGGCAGTAGAGAACCAACCCCTGGTTGATCACGGAGCAGCTCCATCACGGCCATCGTGGCCGCCCGCCCTCTCAAGCTCTATTTTCCGCCATGCAGCAGTGCCACCAAGACTTGCATCCTAAAAAACATAGATCATAATCAGGGAAATTAGAATGTTAAGTTATCAAAATAAAAAAAGAGGGAATAACATCAACAAGATTTAGATAAAGCAGTAGACAACAATCCCCACTTGTTGGGGGAACTATTGCTGAGGGCGACCTAGATATGGAGGTAGGGAGCAGAGGAGTTGAATAAGAAATGTGTGTGCCATTGTGTTGGCAGGTGCTAGCTCGGTGTGTCTCCAGGTTCATAGAGTGAGCAAACACGTACGTTGTCCAGGTACAAGTACTAGTAAGTGCAGAACTAATAGTAGTACGACTACTATAAATTGACTCACTAATACATGTGTTTAGTACACAAATTGATAAGTTTAAACTCTGTATTATTACTGTAGGACTGCCACACTGTAAATGTAATTTTCTTCTTAAACTAATTCTGGTATATATATATATTCACCGAGCTGCAAGAGACAGTAAGAACAGAAAAAGAAATGCCTAGGAGAAAACACTAAACAGAACATGTCACGATGTTAATACATTAACAGAAATCATGTCTCCAAGACCTATTTGATGAAATTATTGACCACTTACATTTATTCATACTGAATTATATTTTGATAGAAAATAAACTGAATGAATACTGAACACTTGGCATCACTAAACAGAGATACACCAAACTATTGGAAAAATCTAAACTCAATTAGATTTGGCAGAGAACTAACTGAAATAGATATTGATAGAAGGTCGCATCTGCAGCCAGTTGACGAACATGTGTGGATATATCTACTTGGTACCCTGCAGTGTACAAGATGGAGAGAAAACTTAATGTTAAAAGATTCAGAGAGGAAGCACGACATACTGGCTGTTGCACGCACGCACATCTCACTAGTAGACACGCCGGAGCCACCGATTGCCGCTGCTGCCTCCATGTCATCACGCACACACAACGCACCCTATAAGTTGGAGAAGGCAATACCCACGCTTAGGAAATCGACTTTAGAGGGAGGGCACGCACCAGCCATAGCCTTCCCAGCTTGCCCACGAATAGCTGGTACAACTACCAGTGTAGGCAAATGAACCGGCGGTCGCAGCAGCAACACAAGGCCATGGCATCGAGGAAGCCAAGGGGCAAGGGCAGCATCACTAACCAGTCGCGACTAGGTGCGGCCTCCACCGAGCAATTGTGCTAACCGGCCACCCGACGGTAGCTCCGGTCCGACAAGACCTATGTTGTTCAGCTTCGTCCCAGATCTGCGTGCGCCGGATCAATAGCAGCAGCCCGAGGCCATGGTATTGAGGACGGGGGAGGATGGGGAAGAAAGAGGCCGCAACCGTGGAGGTGGGGTTGGGTGGAGGAAGGAGAACTAGAGCGGTGGGGGTGCGGGGGCGGCGTAAAGGAGAGGATCAGAGAGAAGGGAGAAGATGCTGGGGCGGCGGCGGTGGGAGAAAGAGATGGGTAAGAAGAGGCCTAGGGTTAGCTTTTATACGGGGAATGGGTCAGGCGGGCTTCGGCGGGCTAGGGGGCTGAACTAGGCCGGTGCATGACGGTTTATCAAAACGTCAAGGGAAATCCATCATGTATTAATTGATTTCTTGTAGTGTTGGTCCCGGTTCGTGGCATCAACCGGGACCAGTGCCACCTTTAGTCCCGGTTGGTGCCACCAACCGGGACCATAGGTCTCTTTTCAGCAGCCGAAAGGGCGGGAAGGAGAGGCCTATGGTCCCGGTTGGTAGCACCAACCGGGACTAAAGGGGGGCATTGGTCACGGTTGGTGCCACGAACCGTGACCAATGCCCCCTTTAGTCCCGGTTGGTGCCACCAACCAGGACCAATGGCCTTGTGCTGCCCCGCGCCCAAAAGTTTAGTCCCACCTCGCTAGTTGAGAGGGCTCGGGAGTGGTTTATAAGCGCTGCTGTGCCCACCCTCCTGAGCTCCTCTCAACTGCAGGCTTTCGGGCCTAATCTGTCACTACAATGCCTGTGGGCCTACTGGGCCTGCTGCGGGCCTGAATCCTGGCCCATGGTAGGGTTTCTAGTCGTATTCAGGCCGTGGTGGCCTAGTAGGTGGCATTTTTTTCGTTTTTTTGTTGCTTTATTTATTTTCTTTTGTTTTTTTGCTTTATTTTTTAATTCTTTATGCTTTTAGTTTTAGAAAAAATATAAACTTTTTGTTAATGCCATTAGTTTTCAAATTTGAAAACACTTTTTTATTTTTTTTGTTTTTTTGTTGCTTTATTTATTTTCTTTTGTTTTTGCTTTATTTTTTAATTCTTTATGCTTTTAGTTTTAGAAAAATTATAAACTTTTTGTTAATGCCATTAGTTTTCAAATTTGAAAACACTTTTTTAGTTTTTTTGTTTTCTTTGTTGCTTTATTTATTTTATTTTGTGATTAACTTTAGTAACAAAATAGTTTTTTCCTGTTTTTTTATTTGTTGCATTATTTATTTTCTTTTGTTTTTTGCTTTAATTTTTAATTCTGTTTGCTTTTAGGTTACCAAAATTATAAACTTTTTGTTAGTGCCATTAGTTTTAGAAAAAATTATAAACTTTCTGTTAGTGCCATTAGTTTTCAAATTTGAAAACACCTTTTTAGTTATTTTGTTTTCTTTGTTGCTTTATTTATTTTATTTTCTGATTAACTTTACTATAAAAATAGTTTTTTCTTGTTTTTTTGATTTGTTTTTTGCATTATTTATTTTCTTTTATTTTTTGCTTTAATTTTTAATTCTGTTTGCTTTTAGGTTAGCAAAATTATAAACTTTCTGTTAGTGCCATTAGTTTTAGAAAAATTATAAACTTTCTGTTAGTGATTTAGTTTTCACAAATTTGAATAGTTAAAATTTGAATCTTGAAAATTGTTTGAATCACAAGTTTGTGATTCCTTACTAAAAAATGAGAATAGACGCTTATAGAGAAATTCAACTAAATTCCTAGTAAATTTCTATGAATTCAGAGAAATTCACTATGAATTTAGGTTAAACTTTTCTCTATTAGGGCATCTATTTCACTTTTGAGAGGAGCTCAACAAGGCAGAGAGGGAAGGGCTTATAAACCGGTGTGAGCCCTTCGGTGGCGAGTGGGACTAAACTCTGCCCGCAACGAGGACCAACCTTTAGTCCTGGTTTGTGGCACAAAGGACTAATGTCATGGGCAGGGGCGAGGAGCAAAATTATAAACTTTTTGTTAGTGCCATTAGTTTTAGAAAGTTGAAAGTTGAAAGTTGGCATGGGCCAGGGACTAATGGTCATGGTATTACGAGGGCCGAACCATAAGACATGAAAGCATTTCAAATGAACTCTGAAAAAGTTGAAAGTTGGGATGGTATCATAATTTCACCCACATAGCATGTGCATGTACAAAACGGACAATGGTAGCATGTTCGTGTGTTACAAAGTTGCGGGAGAAAGTCTTCACTTTTTCTTCGCTTGTGTCATTTGCTTATTGCGCCGTAACCATGGATAATCTTCATTGTTTATCAGGATGCTTGGGTCAGCCTTGACATTGAAGGGAGGAATTTCATGAAACTTTTCATAATCTTCAGACATGTCTGTCTTGCCGTCCACTCCCAGGATGTCCCTTTTTCCTGAAAGAACTATGTGGCGCTTTGGCTCATCGTATGATGTATTCGCTTCCTTATCTTTTCTTTTTCTCGGTTTGGTAGACATGTCCTTCACATAGATACTGTGCCAAGGAAATATGCCCTAGAGGCAATAATAAAGTTATTATATTTCCTTATATCATGATAAATGTTTATTATTCATGCTAGAATTGTATTAACCGGAAACATAATACATGTGTGAATACATAGACAAACAGTGTCACTAGTATGCCTCTACTTGACTAGCTCGTTAATCAAAGATGGTTATGTTTCCTAACCATGACAAAGAGTTGTTATTTGATTAACGGGATCACATCATTATGAATGATCTGATTGACATGACCCATTCCATTAGCTTAGCACCCGATCGTTTAGTATGTTGCTATTGCTTTCTTCATGACTTATACATGTTCCTATGACTATGAGATTATGCAACTCCCGTTTGCAAAGGAACACTTTGTGTGCTACCAAACGTCACAACGTAACTGGGTGATTATAAAGGAGCTCTACAGGTGTCTCCAAAGGTACATGTTGGGTTGGCGTATTTCGAGATTAGGATTTCGTCACTCCGATTGTCGGAGAGGTATCTCTGGGCCCTCTCGGTAATGCACATCACATAAGCCTTGCAAGCATTGCAACTAATGAGTTAGTTGCGGATGATGTATTACGAACGAGTAAAGAGACTTGCCGGTAACGAGATTGAACTAGGTATTGAGATACCGACGATCGAATCTCGGGCAAGGAACATACCGATGACAAAGGGAACAACGTATGTTGTTATGCGGTCTGACCGATAAAAGATCTTCGTAGAATATGTAGGAGCCAATATGAGCATCCAGGTTCCGCTATTGGTTATTGACCGGAGACGTGTCTCGGTCATGTCTACATTGTTCTCGAACCCGTAGGGTCCGCACGCTTAAGGTTTCGATGACAGTTATATTATGAGTTTATGAGTTTTGATGTACCGAAGTTAGTTCGGAGTCCCGGATGTGATCACGGACATGACGAGGAGTCTCGAAATGGTCGAGACATAAAGATTGATATATTGGACGGCTATATTCGGACACCGGAAGTGTTCCGGGTGATTTCGGAGAAAACCGGAGAGCCGGAGGGTTACCGGAACCCCCCCGGGAAGTAATGGGCCATATGGGCCTTAGTGGAGAGAGAGAGGGGCAGCCAAAGGTGGCTGCGTGCCTCCTCCCCCTGGTCCGAATTGGACTAGGAGAGGGGGCGGCGCCCCCCTTTTTTCCCTCTCCCTCCCCACTTCTTTCTCCCTCCTAGTAGGAGTCCTACTCCTACTAGGAGGAGGACTCCTCCTTGGCGCGCCATAGAGGGCCGGCCGGCCTCCTCCCCTAGATCCTTTATATACGGGGGTATAGGGCACCCCTAGACACACAAGTTGATCCACGAGATCATATTCTTAGCCGTGTGCGGTGCCCCCTTCCATCATAGTCCTCGATAATATTGTAGCGGTGCTTAGGCGAAGCTCTGCGACGGTAGTACATCAAGATCGTCACCACGCCGTCGTGCTGACGGAACTCTTCCCCGACACTTTGCTGGATCGGAGTCCGGGGATCGTCATCGAGCTGAACGTGTGCTAGAACTCGGAGGTGTCGTAGTTTCGGTGCTTGATCGGTCGGACCGTGGAGACGTACGACTACATCAACCAAACGCTTCCATTGTCGATCTACAAGGGTACGTAGATCACACTCTCCCCTCTCGTTGCTATCCATCACCATGATCTTGCATGTGCGTAGGAATTTTTTTGAAATTACTACGTTTCCCATCAGCCACATCATTGGCTAGGACGAACGGTTCGTCAGTGTACCCAAGATTTTTCAGATCCACTGTTGTCATTCCGTACTGTGGGTCTACCTGGTACCCCCCCCCCCCCCGCCTAACAGATTGACCCATTTGCACTTAAACAAAGGGACCTTAAAATCAGGTCCGTAGTCAAGTTCCCATATGTCCACTATGTAACCATAATATTTGTCCTTTCCGCTCTCGGTTGTTGCATCAAAGCGGACACCGCTGTTTTGGTTGGTGCTCTTTTGATCTTGGGTGATCGTGTAAAATGTATTCCCATTTATCTCGTATCCTTTGTAAGTCAATACAGTCAAAGATGGTCCCCTGGACAACAAGTACAACTTATCACAAATAGTGTTGTCACCTCTGAGACGTGTTTCCAACCAACTGCTGAAAGTCCTGATGTGTTCACATGTAATCCAGTCGTCGCACTGCTCCGGGTGTTTGGAGCGCAGACTGTTCTTGTGTTCATCGACATACGGGGTCACCAAGGTAGAGTTCTGTAGAACTGTGTAGTGTGCTTGAGACCAAGAATATCCGTCCCTGCATATTATTGAGTCTCTTCCAAGAGTGCCTTTTCCAGTCAGTCTCCCCTCATACTGCGATTTAGGGAGACCTATCTTCTTAAGGCCAGGAATGAAGTCAACACAAAACCCGATAACATCCTCTGTTTGATGGCCCATGGAGATGCTTCCTTCTGGCCTAGCGCGGTTACGGACATATTTCTTTAGGACTCCCATGAACCTCTTAAAGGGGAACATATTGTGTAGAAATACGGGCCCCAGGATGACAATCTCGTCGACTAGATGAACTAGGACGTGCGTCATGATATTGAAGAAGGATGGTGGGAACACCAGCTCAAAACTGACAAGACATTGCGCCACATCACTCCTTAGCCTTGGTACGATTTCTGGATCGATCACCTTCTGAGAGATTGCATTGAGGAATGCACATAGCTTCACAATGGCTAATCGGACGTTTTCCGGTAGAAGCCCCCTCAATGCAACCGGAAGCAGTTGCGTCATAATCACGTGGCAGTCATGAGACTTTAGGTTCTGAAACTTTTTCTCTGGCATATTTATTATTCCCTTTATATTCAACGAGAAACCAGTCGTGACCTTCATACTGAGCAGCCATTCAAAGAAGATTTCTTTCTCTTCTTTCGTAAGAGCGTAGCTGGCAGGACCTTTATACTGCTTCAGAGGCATGCCGTCTTTTTCGTGCAAACGTTGCAGGTCCTCCCGTGCCTCAGGTGTATCTTTTGTCTTCCCATACATGCCCAAGAAGCCTAGCAGGTTCACGCAAAGGTTCTTCGTCACGTGCATCACGTCGATTGAGGAGCGGACCTCTAGGTCTTTCCAGTAGGGTAGGTCCCAAAATATAGATTTCTTCTTCCACATGGGTGCGTGTCCCTCAGCGTCATTCGGAACAGCTAGTCCACCGGTACCCTTTCCAAAGATTACGTAGTGTAAATCATTGACCATAGCAAGCACGTGATCACCGGTGCGCATGGCGGGCTTCTTCCGGTGATCTGCCTCACCTTTGAAATGCTTGCCTTTCTTTCGACATTGATGGTTGGTCAGAAAAAATCGACAATGGCCCAGGTACACATTCTTCCTGCATTTGTCCAGGTATATACTTTCAGTGTCATCTAAACAGTGCGTGCATGCGTGGTATTCTTTGTTTGTCTGTCCTGAAAGGTTACTGAGAGCGGGCCAATCGTTGATGGTCACGAACAGCAACGCCTTAAGATTAAATTCCTCCTGTCTGTGCTCATCCCACGTACGTACACCGTTTCCATTCCACAGCTGTAAAAGTTCTTCAACTAATGGCCTTAGGTACACATCAATTTCGTTGCCGGATTGCTTAGGGCCTTGGATGAGAACTGGCATCATAATGAACTTCCGCTTCATGCACATCCAAGGAGGAAGGTTATAGATACATAGAGTCACGGGCCAGGTGCTGTGATTGCTGCTCTGCTCCCCGAAAGGATTAATGCCATCCGCGCTTAAAGTAAACCATACATTCCTTGGGTCCTTTGCAAACTCATCCCAGTACTTTCTCTCGATTTTTCTCCACTGCGACCCGTCAGCGGGTGCTCTCAACTTTCCATCTTTCTTTCGGTTCTCACTGTGCCATCGCATCAACTTGGCATGCTCTTCGTTTCTGAACAGATGTTTCAACCGTGGTATTATAGGAGCATACCACATCACCTTCGCAGGAACCCTCTTCCTGGGGGGCTCGCCGTCAACATCACCAGGGTCATCTCGTCTGATCTTATACCGCAATGCACCGCATACCGGGCATGCGTTCAGATCCTTGTATGCACCGCGGTAGAGGATGCAGTCATTAGGGCATGCATGTATCTTCTCCACCTCCAATCCTAGAGGGCATACGACCTTCTTTGCTGCGTATGTACTGTCGGGCAATTCGTTATCCTTTGGAAGCTTCTTCTTCAATATTTTCAGTAGCTTCTCAAATCTTTTGTCAGCCACAGCATTCTATGCCTTCCACTGCAGCTATTCCAGTACGGTACCGAGCTTTGTGTTGCCATCTTCGCAATTGGGGTACAACCCTTTTTTGTGATCCTCTAACATGCGATCGAACTTCAGCTTCTCCTTTTCACTTTCGCATTGCGTCCTTGCATCGACAATGACCCGGCGGAGATCACAATCATCGGGCACATCGTCTGCTTCCTCTTGATCTTCAGCAGCTTCACCCGTTGCAGCATCATTGGGCACATCGTCTGGTTCCTCTTGATCTTCACCAGCTCCCCCCGTTGCAGCATCACCGTATTCAGGGGGCACATAGTTGTCATCGTACTCTTCTTCTTCGCCGTCTTCCATCATAACCCCTATTTCTCCGTGCCTCGTCCAAACATTATAGTGTGGCATGAAACCCTTGTAAAGCAGGTGGGAGTGAAGGATTTTCCGGTTAGAGTAAGACCTCGTATTCCCACATTCAGTGCATGAAACCATTCTGCTTGTTTGCCTCAGCCGCTTCGAGAAACTCATGCACGCCCTTAATGTACTCGCGGGTGTGTCTGTCACCGTACATCCATTGTCGGTTCATCTGCGTGCATTATATATAATTAAGTGTCGAAATTAATAGAAGTTCATCATCACATTAAAACCAAAGTGCATACATAGTTCTCATCTAACAACATATAGCTTTCCAGAGCATCTAATTAATTAAACCATACATTGAAACTATGTAAAACATTTCAATGCGAAAACAAATGTGATCATAATTGCAACCAAGGTAACAATTGATCCAACGTCATAATGATACCAAGCCTCGGTATCAATGGCATATTTTCTAATCTTTCTAATCTTCAAGCGCATTGCATCCATCTTGATCTTGTGATCATCGACGACATCCGCAACATGCAACTCCAATATCATCTTCTCCTCCTCAATTTTTTTTATTTTTTCCTTCAACAAATTGTTTTCTTCTTCAACTAAATTTAACCTCTCGACAATAGGGTCGGTTGGCATTTCCGATTCACATACATCCTACATAAATAATATCTATGTCACGTTGGTCGGCATAATTTTCATAAACAATAAATGAACCAATAGTTATAAAGATAATATATATACCACATCCGAATCATAAACAGGACGAGGGCCGACGGGGGCGGATACCAAAACCATCGCACTATATAAGATGCAATAATAAAAGTAAGAAAATAATACAAGTATCTATGTAAACATGCAAGTAAGAATATTTTTCCTTTCAGAAAGACGATAAAACAAGAGGCTCACCACGGTGGTGCCGGCGATGAGCTCGGCGCGGGTGATCGACGGCGGTGAAGACGGGGACGGGGCGTGACGGACCGCTAAACCTAGACAAATATTATGGAAAATGGAGCTTGGAGGTCGAGCTTGGAGAGGAGAAAGCTTAAGTAGTGTGGCTCGGGCATTCCATCGAACACCTTGTGTGCATAGGAGGTGAGCTAGAGCACCACCAAGCCCTCTCCCCCTCGGCCAGAGAAAAACAGAGCACTGGGGTGCTCTGCTCGCGAGCGAGGGTATATATAGGCACCTCATTGGTCCCGGTTGATGGCATGAGCCGGGACTAAAGGGGAGCCTTTGGTCCCGGTTCAAGCCACCAACCGAGACCAATGGTGGTGGGCCAGGAGCGAGGCCCATTGGTCCCGGTTCATCCCACCAACCGGGACCAAAAGGTCCAGATGAACCGGGACCAATGACCCACGTGGCCCGGCCGGCCCACTGGGCTCACGAACCGGGACCAATGCCCACATTGGTCCCGGTTCTGGACTGAACCGGGACTAATGGGCTGAGCCGGCGTGGACCAAAGCCCTGTTTTCTACTAGTGTAGGAGTGTAGTTTTTTAGGGTATTTTCTTTCTCATTGGAGTAGTAGTGTAGGAGTGTATCCTTTTTATGGCAGCTGAATTTTTGCCATCATCCCATGATAACTTTTGTTTCATGACGCACCTTTTATTTGGCACCGCGAACAAGACAAGCGGCGCATCCAGTCATCCATCCTGATGTGCAACGTTGAGATTATACTCCACCGCCACCGACCGTGGTCACTCTCTTGTACGTATGTAGGAGTACTCCGTAGCCATCGATCGACCGCGTCCCTAATTGATTAGACGGCTGAAAAATCTGAAAAGGGAAGAGCCGAATAAGAGAGGTATGTACGTGTTAAAAAAAATGATAAGTGTTCAAAAAAAAATAGAGGTATCTGCGCCAGCTGTGAGCTAAACGGGGAGGATGAGATACAGATCGCATGGATGGCGACGTCGCCTTTGACCATCGCCATTGTTCCAGCTACTTCATGAGCCATTTACTTTTCCCTCTGTTCAGAAATACTTATTCTAGAAATGATTATATCTAACTTGTTTTAGTTATAGATACATTTATTTCTAAAACAAGTATTTTTGAACGGAGAGAGTACCAGCACCATACTGATTTGTTTCAGAAAAGAAAAGAAATAATATTGTGGCGTCGTCGATGCCTGGTTATATTTCTTTTTTGGATGGAAAAACATTGTCTCTTTCTTTTCTCTTTCTTTTCGGCGTCGTCGATGCCTGGTTATATTTCTTTATTTGTATTATCATATGCCACTTTGTTAATAATTTCAGTTTTACTAACAAAACGTAACTGAATAAATGGAAATGGAATTTAATGGTGACGGGCAGAGGGAACGCACGCGTTCACGGGGCCGCGTACTAGTACTACGAGGCCAATACAATACAATAGCCATCGTACAGGGGGCAGGTGCAGCCAGGGGCGATGCACTGAACCTGAGCTGAGCCGAGCCGAGCCGATCAGCGAGTGCTCAAGTGCTCTTGGTCCGACCTAGCCGAGCCATCCTTTTTTTTTGAAAGTTAGCCGAGCCATCCTGCCTAGCAGGAGTAGTACGTGTACTTACTGTACAACAACTGTACTCACATCATTTTATTTCCAATTAACAATTCAATTAAATCAGTAGAGTACAATCGCCTTAGGAAATGCTGGTTGTTCTACTTGTACGGGCAGCGAGAGAGTGGAATCGATTGCCGTCACAGAAGATCCGGGGGACGACGTCCAGCAGTCCAGTCCAGGTTCTCCTCACCCGATCCCGGCGCGGGGCCCGCTGACTGCTCCGGCAACTTAAACACATTCTTTAGCTAACGTCGTACGAGCGTTGTTATCACTCACTCACTAGTTTTGTGCTCCCGTCGCACTGCATCTGCATGCCTGGTCAAGAATGCGACGATGCCACCGCTGCCACTGCTACCGGTGCTAGTTGACCCACCGCCCGTCCCTCTGTCTAATCTGATTACCAATGCCTAATCTCAAAATCAACATGGTTTTCTTTTTCAGTGCAAAATTTGAGTAATTCTTTTCTTTTGCAGGGACCGAATGGTTCTTTTCAACACCACTCGTGCAGTTTTTTTTTTTTTTTGCTTTGCTGTGGGATTCAACACGCCATGCATGACCTCGTCTTGTATTCCAAAGAGGCCGTTCACTTTTATTTTTTCTTCTAACACGCATGAAGGTATCTTCCCCTCTGATTCTCAGACGGACGCCGTATTTGTCCGTGGACGAGGGGTCAGTACGCAGACACTGATTCGAGAGCCGGCTATCCAGAGCTATCCCCATATGTCCGGTTACATTCCAGAAGAAATTTAACGAAAATGATCGAATTTGATAGGTATTTAAACAGACCTGACAATATTCATTCATACTTGGATAATATTTTTAAAAACCAGATGCTTTTCATTTAAACCAAAGCAAATTAATCACATTTCGGCATATTTCAACTAAACCATACACTAAACCTACTCCAAATGACCGCCGGCCACGTTCCCCATGTCCAGCCGGCCATGAGCCCCGGAAAATCAAGCTCCGTCTCCGCAACTTGCAAGCGGCTAAATCGCCCGACGATCACGGGCCCTCCAAACTTGGCTTCGGCAGGAGCGAATAGGGGTGGTTAGATGAGTTCATTCATAAAAAAGGCTAGAGTGATAAAAGACGCTGGAGGATTAGTTTATAAATAAGCATATTTGGCAAAAATTCCTCTAGGAAGGGGGCCAAGGCCCGGAATAGTCCCACAGACGCCCCGCCACTGAACACAAGGGCAAACTCAAACGTCGCCAAAAGAGCACACCAACATCAAAATCATCAATGCAGGGTTCCACCATTGTCAGCCTCGAGCCATCCAACACCCAACATTATGATACCGTAACAACGTGAGGATGACAAAGGAAAAAACTCCGGTTCAGCGAGCGTGCACACAGAGGATGCCATTTCACCACCGAAAGGGTCGTGTGAGACGGTGGGAAGCATGACATGAGAGTTGCACCATTTATTTGGCGTGGTCGAAACGAACAAACAGAGTATCCAACCATCCTGCTGTGTAACGGTGAGATATGCTCTAATCATCAACTATACTCACAGCAGTATACGTCAAGCGTTGTCGGTTTCTTGTAGCCAGCGACCGACCGCATCCTAATTGACTGGACGGCTGAAATATCTGAAAAATGAAGCAGAATAAGAGAAGTATCTTCTACTCCGTCCGCCAGCAGTGAAGTACCGGGAAATACTCCCTTCATTTCTTTTTACTCCGCATATAATATTTGGTCAAAGTCAAACTACACAAAGTTTGATCAAATTTATATAAAAAAATATGAACATCTACAATACTAAAACTATATAATATGATGCATTTGATAAAAAATATTGCTTTTATGTTATGAATGTTTATATTTTTTTAATACAAAGTTAGTCAAACTCTACAAAGCTTGACTTTGACCAAACCTTGTATACGGACTAAAAAGAAACGAAAGAAGTATGAGGTACAGATCGCATGGACGGCGACATTGCCTTCGACCACACGGTTGCCACCATTTTTGACACGCATCTACAGTAGGAATTTAGCCTAAGAGCATCTTTGACAGCTACCCAAAAATATGAATACCTGAAAATAGTTCGTGGATAGAAAATTTCAGGTAGCCAAAAAAGAGGTGTACTGTACATTTAATAGTCATCGTACGAGAGGCACCCAGGTGAGATGAACTGAACCTGAGCTGAGTCGAGCTGATCATAAGTGAGTGAGTGACCACTCTGCTGCCTCTTAATCCGATCTAGCCGAGCCCTGCCTAGCATCCCTAGCGGTGCCATGTCTACCACGACGAGTACAGTACTCCACCTACAACTGAACTCACACCAAACTAATTCATTTCACTCATAGTTTCCTGCAGGCAGGCAGCCATTTCAGATAGGACTAGAGCACACTCGTTTTTGGGAAAACCGGTGCTACTTCTACGGGCAGGGAAAGAGAGAGAGAGGGGTCACACAGGTGGCTAGTAGGTTGCCGTCACAGAGGATCCGGGGGATGGATGTCCAGGTTCTCCTCACCCGATCTGTGCGCGCATCACCCAGCCCGCCACTAAACCCATTCTTTAGCCCCCCTCGTACGTACGAGTGTTATAATCACTGACTGGTTCTTGGTCTAGCAGCAGTAGAGTGCAAGTGTGCAAACCATGATGTGACAATGCCACGGGTTGAGATCCTCTGCAATACTGTACGGTGCAGTACAACGGATGACATGTAAGGCCGGGTCCCACATTCCACCGCTGCTACTAGTGTTGGTTGGACGAGACTTGCCTGCTCCCCGTGTGTGTGCTCATCTGTGCTCCCGCGTACATGACTTGATTTGATTGGAAAAAAATAAGGCCCGACCCCAACTCCTTAAAATCAAGGAGGGAGATGATTAGATTAGAAAGAAAAAAGAAAAAAAGACAGCCGTAGGATGAAATGGGAGTACGGATGGAAGCATGGAGAGAGAGCAGGCAAGCCGGATCCGTGTTGGTTGACCTGCTTCCTTTTTCTCCCTATAATCTCATTGGTAACTAAAAGCCAATTCTCAAAATTTCTACTCCACTTATGCATTGGTCTAGTATGTTTTCTGTACGCAACATCTGAAGGATTTTTTTTGAACACCACTTTGCATTTTGTCTTCGTTCACTGTGGGATTTCAAACACGCCATGAGCCCATGACCCCGTCTGATATTCCAAAGAGGGCGGTGAGCGTATTCGACACGCCATGGTGTGGCATGATTCAAACGAGCTAGATGACATGGCATACCGATATCTCAAATTTGAATAAAATTTTGTAGCATTAGACATGGCATACCAAAAAAAACACTTCATGAGAGAGGGTGGAGGCGGGCGACTGAAACCCTAGCCGCCATCATGTCTTCTCCCCCTCTTGCCGCCGCCAAGGTGCGTTGCACAGGCCTTGTAGGATTACCTAGGTACGCCCTTACTGTCTGATGCACCTATAAGCTCTCGGGTTTAAGCAAGTTTGCTTCGTCGAGGCGGAGCCCTAGAGACGACATCGAGCTACACTCACTGTGTGCCGTCGGTGAACGCATGAGGATGAAGACTTCGAGACCCCTCAGGAATTTTAATGTATTTTTTTCCTATGAGGGTGTGTTTGCACAGATCTACGATACTTACTATATTGCCTTAGGCCTTTAAAAAAACCAACAACCTTTTCTCTATTAAAAGCCTACCAAGTGCTTTTTTAATGGTCTTTTTCTTTAAATAACTATTTGGTTGTGCCCACAGAGTCATGCTTCTAAAACAGGCGAAATTGTTTCTGAGAGAAATGCTAGAAAAGTTGTGAAGAAAAACCTGAAAAATCCAAGCACATACAAACACACGTAGTTTTTTCCAATTTAAAATCATAATCTGATCTACATGAAAAAAGAAAAAGTTACCCAAAAAATGATGTTTAGTTTGGGAGCAGTACTACATCTTGACAAAAGTGAAGCAGAATAAGTGAAGTATCTTCCACTCCGTCAGCTAGCAGTGAACTAACAGGAAAGATGAGATACGGATCCCATGGACGGTGACATTGACTTCGGCGAGAAATGCTACACTTACGGGCAAAATCTTCACGTTCGTGCGGTCGCCACCGTTCTAGGCTCGTAGCTATTCCGTCCATCACCTGGCTAGCAGTTCCGTTCCGTTTACCCACTTTTGGACGTGCATCTAGATCTAGGAATTTAGCCCTAAGAGCATCTTCAACAGCTCGTCCCCAATTCGAATACCTGGAAATAGTTTTATGTGTGGAGACAAAACATTTAGGGAGCCGGAAAACTTTCTACTTACTTTTAATGGTCATCGTACAAGAGGCACCGGCCAGGGGAGATGAACTGAACAGAACTGAACCTGAGCTGAGCCGAGCTGAACAGTGAGTGAGGGAGTGACCACTCTGCTGCCGCTTGGTCCGATCTAGGAGAGCCATCATGCCTAGCAACCCTAGCGGTGCCATGTCTGCCATGACGAGAACTGGTGCAACAACAACTGTACTCACATCTCAGGGTGTGCATTCAGTTTGTTTGATTCGGTTCGTTTATACGGTTTTCGGTTTATACGGTTTTATACATAGATGCAGTTCGGTTTCGATAATAACCATTTAATTTCGGTTTGGTTTCGGTAATAACCAAAATAACCAAAGTTGACACGAATTTTTGAACAATGCATACTTTTTTTTATCACATGATTCAATCTGTGTATGCAGGTTAGTTTTTTCTTTTGAGAACTGTGTATGTAGATTAAATCATTAGATGGCAGACATGATTTGGTGTATTATGTACATACGACGTGCACCATATCGAGGCAATATATGACCGCTGAAGCATTCACAAAGATGTATCTACGTACTAGCAAAATCTGAGGACAAGACAAGGAAAGAGCACCGCATGCATTAGCCTCCAGGTTTTTTACATGGAAAAGATATGGCATGAAACACCAGAACGCTAGTTTGTAGCCTCCAGGCTCCTTTTTTTTTCTTTGGAGGATTAGCATACATGCTTCTTTTTTGAGCATCAGTACAGACACAAGCGCTCATATACACGCGCATACACTCATCCCTATGAACGCACACACGCACACCCTACCTCTATGAGCACCTTCGAGAGACTGAGCCGGCATATCATCTTGAGATTTACGAAGTCACCGTAGGCGCCTCGTCGTCGACGGGAACGTCTCCTCCCACTGAAAGCGCATCGCCGGAAATCCTGAAATAAATCCAGGAATAATGCGAGCACCAGGATTTGAACCCTGGTGGGTTGGGGATACCGCTGTCCACCTAACCAATTCAACCACAGGTTGATTCGCGCATACATACATGCTCCTGGGTCCTGACCCATGTGCAGCGCTAGGCAGCCCAAGGCCTAGGCCCAAGCGCCAGGCGCCAACGTGCACCAGCCGTGCCGCAAAGTTTAGTACCACCTCGCGGAGCCAGCAGCAAGGAGATGGGTGGATCACTATAAAAGGAGGGGGCGACGGGAGGGATGGGTGGATCACTATAAAAGGAGGGGGCGACGGGAGGGATCAGCTCAAGTCGTCGGCTGTTCAACACAGAACGAACCGAAAAAACCGATTGTTAAATGGTTTCCAGATTTGGAAACTGAAACTGGACCTGAAACTTGAAAAAACCAATTTTTTGGTTCAGTTTGGTTTTTTTGTTCGGTTTTGCACAGGGTGACTTACATCATTTTGTTTCCAATTAACTCATTTCAATCATAGTTTCGTGCAGGCAGCCGAAGAGAGAGGTGGAGGAAGATGTGTATGCTAGGTTAGGGCATGTACAGTGGTGGCATATGGATACAGATGCCTCATGTTAAAAAGTAATTTGAAGCATTTATATTGATTTGTTCTTTCCAATGCAAGCTACTACTAGTGTGCCTCATCAAAAAAATAAAAGGTGACTTTCATTGCACATGCATCCATACTCTTTACTTCAACTTTTTCAACTTTATGCACCAGACTACATTTTTACTCTTCAAGCACCCGTCTTCTGAAAAGGATCCCGCTTCCCCATTCGAACCTACTTTTCTGTTATCCGATCCTATATAACATATGAGACATCACCCTCGGGCTACGCATTGGTCATGCCTTTAGTGGTTGCCGTCACATAGGATCTGGGAGAGGATAGGGGGATGGAAGTCCAGGTTCTCTCTTTTTTTTTTTGAAGTCCAGGTTCTCCTCACCCGATCTATGCGCGCATCACCCAAGCAAAGCGGCCGTGCCACTAAACCCATTTGTTAGTCCCCTCGTACGTACGAGTGTTATAATCACTGATTAGTTTTTCTTTAACATCACTGATTAGTCTTTGGTCTAGCAGTAGAGTGCAAGTGTGCAGACAATACCATTACCACCGCTGCTACTGGGGCCGGTTGACCGGCTTCCTTTTTCTCCCTTCAATCTCATTGGTGAAGCTAAATCTCAAAATTTATACTCCACTTGTGCATTACTCTAGTAGTACCAAGTTTTTTGTACGCAACATGTGAATGATTCTTTTGAAGATCACTTGTGCATTTTGCCTTCGTTCGCTGTGGGATTTCAGCACGCCATGACCTCGTCTGATGCTCCAAAGAGGCCGTTCCACCGTACCATGCCATAGCATGATTGAAACGAGCTAGATGACATGGCATACCGATATCTCAAACTCCATTGAATTTTTGTACCATCGACTATCATTATCAAGAGCCAAAAAAGAAAAAAAACACTCCGTGAGAGAGGGTCGAGGCGGGCGACTGAAACCCTAGCCACCACCCTGTCTTCTATATTACAATACAACTAAGTTTTCAAATAAAATAGTTCAAAGTTGAATTCAACTAGCACGTATGTTCTAGTTGCCCTCTTTAACCTTCCACAGATGCTCAATCAAATATTCCTTGACCTGCACATGAGTTGCTCGACGACGAATTTGTTGATACATTTGAACAAACTCATCAAACACAACCGGATTCTGGTTTGGAAGTTGGATAGGGTGACCTATGTTTTAAGATTACAGACCTCCTGCAACATCTTCATTCTTATCCTCCACGATCATGTTGTGCATGATCATACAACATGTCTTCACCTCCCACAAGGTCTGCAGATCTCATTGTTTAGCAGGTCCACGAAAAACTGCAAACTAGGCTTGAAGCACTCCGAATGCCCACTCCATATCCTTTCTAGCTCCTTCTTGTCTTTGGGCAAAGTGACATCTTTTCTTACCAACTGGCTTAGAGATGGTCTTGATGAAGATAGCCCACGGAGGGTAGATACCACCGACCAGATAGTAGCGCATGTTGTATTGATGTCCGTTGACAATATAGTTGCAAGGAGGAGCTTGCCCTTTAGTCAACCTAGAAACAATGAAGACTGCTGCAGCACATTGATTCATTGTGAGACCCAGGCATGCCAAAGAAAGCGTGTCTAATCCAGAGGTCCTGTCATGCAACTGCCTCAAGAATGGTGGTGGGATTTTTAACATGCCCCTAAAATTTCCCTTGTGGAGCTTTTGGGCAGTTCTTCCATCTTCGGTGCATGCAATCAAGAGATTCGAATAAACCTGACCACCCTCTTGGTGCAAACATTACCAAGAGCCTCTCGGTAGTAGTGACAGTTGGTTATAACTTCTATCAAACACTAAGGTCCAAACACCTCGACCGCCGCAATAGCAAATCTGATCATGGCATCTCCAGATGTGCTCTCGGACATCCAGAGGTACTCGTCTCACGAAATTGCAGCCATGCCATATGAAAGCATCCACAATGCAGTTGTGCACTTCTGGTAACCAGAGAATCCAATCCTTCCCACGACATCCTTCTTCAAAATGAAATAGTCATATTAGGGGCAGACACCATTGTAAAGACGATTGAAGACATTTTTTTTCGTATCTGAAAGCGTCGGCGAAAATTGTCCGCGAATAGGGCATCAGGAGCAAAGTAGTTGTCCATCAACGTCAAATGTCTCCATCCCGTGTTCCGATTCAGCACTTGAGAACCTCGATCGAGCCCATAAAATTGAGAACATGCACTTCCACACGCTTCATGTCTGCAAGGACCGAATGCATCATCACCGTTTCATCTGTATAATCATCCTAGTCGGAGGACTCGACATAGTGCTCGTATAAATACTCGCAATTCGCAAAATGCGTCCAAACGACACTATCTGGACCTATGCGGGTGATTCGAGGGTCCACTTCGGAGGTCCATTCACTATTTAGAAATTACCATATTATTAATACTTTATAGCTTACATGTTTACGTTATTTCATCGTCAGAATTTGCACATGTGTAATATCCATCCATATAATAATATAGAATTCTTTCTGAAACTTTAATTGTTATTTTAAAACTATTTAAAATAAGGTGCTCCAATGCACCCATGCTCCAAAACTCAACTTGTCTAGTTGGAGGTAGTATTTGTGGAAAGTGGTGGCACACAAAAGGCGCCAGTCACTTGAACCCCACGCCACCCACCCGTGCTCACCGCCTGCCTCGGCCCCACCCACCCCGCCGACGACCGGGCCCATCCCAAAACATGGACCATCTGCCAGAGAGACATACCCGGCCGTGCGAGCGGAAAAATGAAATAAAAATCATCCCTTTCCCTGTCTTTCGTGCGGCTACAGCAGTCTTCGCTCAGCTTCTTGGCTGATTTGATCTGATTAGTTGGAGATTAGTGGGAAATCTAATCCCAATCTCACCGCCGATCG